>NC_030684.2:120163864-120463864 GCF_000004195.4 Xenopus tropicalis
TCTAAGATTACTATATTTAGCCATATACAATTGCCTAGAAGTATATAAATATGATGTGTATAATACCCTGGAAGAGTTATATTAATTATATGTCAATAGGTAGCACAAACTGGTAACTGGCACATGACAGTCCCATGGCACCCCCCGGTTAAAAGATCTCCTTCCCATCGTCCTAAGGGGGAAGGCGCGCTCAGGGGAGAGTTTGGGAGGGTGATGGGCCCCGAGGGGGATGTGGGGCCAGATGGGAAGCCCATTTGGGGGTGTGTACGCCTAAGGATGGCATGCCCCTGACCCTCGCGAAAGGGTAACCCCCCAAAACTTGCTTTTCAATAAACACCACCGGTCCAAGGCCCTGCTTGTCCACTTACTTGTTTGTGACTGCGAAATTTTGACCGGACTGCGTGGAAGGTTGCGATCTCTAGTCTTGCACCAAGTGTATTCTCTGAGGAGGTAGGGTGTGCTGGTGAAAAAAAAAAAATTTCCCTAAGGATGGAGCCCCAGTGGGTCCCTGCGCCCCCATCCTGCCCTTTCTCTAGGACTATGTATTTAACTTACAGCCTATACACATGTAACTGGGGGTGGCAAAAAGCCCATTGCAGCTTATCTCATATTCATTTAAACTATAAACCACAGATTGCGCTTTTTGATGATTTTCCAAATTATGGAAGTTTTTTAATATCTCTATTTATCTTGGAAAATGTTTATATGGATTATTTTCTGTTCTACATATTCATTGAATCTATGTCCGTGTCTATAAACGATGGTAGTATTTATATAGGGTTTATTTAAGCGGTCGTGCCTTTTGTTGTTTTAAAGAACTATCGCAAAAAATGAACATTTACTGAATAAAACTTTTAAATATAACAATTTAATAGTAGCAACTATTTGTATGGCTTTTTATCACTGTAATTCCATTTTAAGGGTGGGTGTGTTTGATTATGTGTATGTTAGTCAATGCCCTTTGTACTAATTACATGTAGGGCTGTTATTATGGCTTTTTAAAATATGCGAGTTAGTGCTATTTATACGGTATGATCGAAAATAAGGTACTAATTATATTATGTAAGTAAGGCTAATTTAGTGATATGTATTTACATTCCATTATTGCTTTTTACATTATAAACATAATATGGAATTTTTATTATCCACTATCTTAATATAGATGACTTTTGATATAATTACATTCAATATAGATGTATTGTAGAGATATTTCAGAAACAGCCTTTACGTTACTTGCTAATTTATTATTACCAATTAAACCTTGACCTAATTGACTATGGACATTTTAGTTATGTAGTTGTAAATAATGAGCTTTGTGTTGCTCTTAAATTCAAATGTTTGGGGTTATGAATATTTCTAATATGGAGGTTTTTAACTGGGCCTGGGCTTTATTGGTCAACCGCAATTTAAATTTATTTAAAACATATGAAAATAATTGCCACCTAAAAGCTGGGAAATGTTGAAAATCAAAGGGAATGTATTGGAAATTAGCAGTGAATTTTCAAATTGAGATTAGTTCATATTGAATAAAAAAATGGGTGAGATGGGATAAAGGTTTTTTTTGCATGTTGAGCTTTTCTACCTTTTTTGCGTAACGGTTCCATTATATGTTTGCATTTTTTTAATACAATGAGTATCCGTATATATAAATAACTATGTATACATTATATACATCACCTGATAGCTGCATTACATAAAGCGCATGGAGTGCTTCTAATACTTGTATTGTATAACGAGAGATGTTAGTAATCACTAATTAGAAAGCATTGGCACAGTATAAGACACTGCACAGTCATTTAACAACTTTTGGGTGGTATTATGTTATTGTACATTTAGTTTTATTATACTTTTCACCCTTGCCGAATTAAATAAGAATATATTAGTCTTCAATTGTAAAGCTATTAGACATAGTGTTATAGTTTTAGCCATATTAATTGATTATGGGCTGTATAGTTAGCCATGTTAAAGGTTGGCTAGTTTTTAAATAAGCATGATATTTTGGTTATAACTTTCAGTCTATGGAGTTTTTTGTCAAACTATTAGAATCAATGCAACATTGTCATGACCCACGCATCCACCTTACACTACTCAGCTCACCACCAATAAAAAACGTGTGCGATATCATTGTTGGAATAATAATGCCTAAAGCTTATTTTAAATACACAGCTGCATAAATTGAACACATAAACTTGTTAACATGATTAATCAAACAATACATCAAGTAAAAATGCAAACATTTTACCGAACGAAGAAACACAACTGACCGCCGACCGCCTGTGCAGTCTGCCCCTTTCTACAACAACCCTGATCGTGCTATCCTCAAGCGCCCAATCCCCTATCCCAGGGATACCCGCCGCAATCCAGGGACCTATACAGTCCCATTCCATAGACATGTTCAGCTACCCAGCCCAGACCCTTATAGCCACCTTTCTTACTTCCATCACCATGTCGACGACAATGACCCGCCGTGTCGACACATAATGTCGATCTCCGCCGTCATTCCCTAAAAAAGCAATGAGAGGGAAAGGCTGACAGGAGACAGTACCATAGAGATCAGGGAGTTATGTGATATTAGTGAATCCGCAGTCGCCAGTCCACAGATGGCATTGCCAAACCTGTGTAAATGCGGTCGTGAACGGCTTCACAACAAAATCAAAAAGCCGAGAATAAGACATCGAGAGCTTAAAAAGAAGCAGAGAGCGACGAAGGGCTGACAGGAGCAGTACAAGAGATGAGGGAGTTATTAGATAATAGTGAATCGCGTCGCCAGACCACAAATGGCAACTGCAAATGCGTAAACACTGGGTCGCTGAACGCTTCACACAAAACCACAAAAGCGAGAAAACATACAAGTAAGAAGTCACAGAGAGCCGAGAGCGGGCACGACAGGAGACAGACAGAAATGCAGGGAGTTATTGTGATATTAGTGAATCGCAGTCGCCAGTTCAAATGGGGCAATGCCAAACTGTGTAATGGTCGTGAACGGCTTTCACACTAAAATCACTAAAACGAGAAAGACAAGAGAGTTAAAAAGAGACAGAGAGCGAGAGAGGGCTACAGAGACAGTACATAGGAATGCAGGGAGTTATTGCTGATATGTTAGATGAACCCAGTCGCCATGCCACAAATGGCAATGCCAAACGTTTAATGGTCGTGAACGGCTTTCACACTAAATCAAAAAGCGAGATAGACATACAGGTAAAAAGAAGACATGAGGAGCGGAGGGGCATGAACAGTGGACAGTACAACAGAGAGCAGGGAGTTATATTGGATATTAGTGAATCCGCATGTTCGCCAGTCCACAAATGGGCATGCCAAATCTGTGTAGGTCGTTTGAACGCTCTTCACACTAAAATACAAAAGCGAGAAAGACATTAACAAGAGAAAAAGAGAGTACAGAGGCGAAGGGAGAGACAGTACAAGAGATGCAGGAGTTATTGTGATAATTAGGAATCGCCAGTCGCCAGTCACAATAATGGCAATGCCCCAAACGTGTAATGGGTCGTGACGGCTTTCACACTAAAATCACAAAAGCGAAAAAGACATAAAAGTAAAAGGAACAGAGAGCGAAGAGGGGCTGACAGGAGAACGTAAAGGATCGGGATTAGTTTATATAGAGAATCCGCAGTCGCATCCACAATGGCAACTGCCTAAACTGTGAATGGTCGTGAACGTTTCACACTAAATCAAAAAAGCGAGAAGACATAGAGAGTTAAAAAGAAGACAGAGAGCGAAGAGGGGTAGACAGGATGACAGTAATAGGATGCAGGGAGTTTGTAGATATAGGAACGCAGTCGCCAAGTCCACAAATGGGCAATGCCAAACTGTTACTGGGTCTGTGAACGGCTTTCAACAACAAAATCACAAAAGCGGAAGGCTAAAGATAAAAAAAAGACAGAGAGCGAAGAGGGGCTGACAGGAGACAGTACAAGGATGCAGGGAGTTATTGTGATATTAGTGAATCCGCAGTCGCCAGTCCACAAATGGGCAATGCCAAACTGTGTAATGGGTCGTGAACGGCTTTCACACTAAAATCACAAAAGCGAGAAAGACAATAGAGAGTAAAAAAGAAGTACAGAGAGCGAAGAGGGGCTGACAGGAGACAGTACAAGGGATGCAGGGAGTTATTGTGATATTAGTGAATCCGCAGTCGCCAGTCCACAAATGGCAATGCCAAACTGTGTAATGGGTCGTGAACGGCTTTCACACTAAAATCACAAAAGCGAGAAAGACATAAGAGAGTAAAAAAAAATACAGAGAGCGAAGAGGGGCTGACAGGAGACACTACAAGAGATGCAGGGAGTTATTGTGATATTAGTGAATCCGCAGTCGCCAGTCCACAAATGGGCAATGCCAAACTGTGTAATGGGTCGTGAACGGGCTTTCACACTAAAATCACAAAAGCGAGAAAGACATAAGAGAGTAAAAAAGAAGTACAGAGAGCGAAGAGGGGCTGACAGGAGACAGTACAAGGGATGCAGGGAGTTATTGTGATATTAGTGAACCGCAGTCGCCAGTCCACAAATGGGCAATGCAAAACTGTGTAATGGGTCGTGAACGGCTTTCACACTAAAATCACAAAAAACGAGAAAGACATAGAGAGTAAAAAAGAAATACAGAGAAGCGAAGAGGGGCTGACAGGAGACAGTACAAGAGATGCAGGGAGTTATTGTGATATTAGTGAATCCGCATCGCCAGTCCACAAATGGGGCCAATGCCAAAACTGTGTAATGGTCGTGAACGGCTTTCACACTAAAATCACAAAAGCGAGAAAGACATACGAAAGTTTAAAAGAAGCACAGAGAGCGAAGAGGGGCTGACAGGAGACAGTACAAGAGATGCAGGGAGTTATTGTGATATTAGTGAATCCGCAGTCGCGCCAGTCCACAAATGGGGCAATGCAACTGTGTAATGGGTCGTGAACGGCTTTCACACTAAAATCACAAAAAGCGAGAAAGACATTAACCCTTTTACTGCAGCCCATTTTTGGGTCAAGCAGGACTTGTATTGCCAGACAGTTTTCTGAACATTTTGCAACTGTTTCACTTTAGGGGCCTTTCCTCGGGGGGACTTTTAGTTTACCAAGGAAAACAATATATCGTTTTTTTCAGAACAACCTAAGCTTTCAAAATATGGTAGAATTTTTGTGTAATTCCAATTCTGTAACAAGATATAGGCTTCTAAATGTCTAAAAATGCAAAAAAATCAAATTTTCCATAATATAATCACACATACTAGAAACAAAATTATTTATGCACGAATATACAACTGATTTGGAAAGTCCATGTCTCCTGAACGTGCCAATACCAAATATATATATTTTATGGAGATTTCTCACTTGTATAGGTCAAAAACTCCCAGCAGTACACTACCAAATTCCCAAAGCACTGCCTCCAAAAAAACGTGCATACTTTGGATTTCAAGGCCAAAATTCCACTAACAGAAGGTTTATCCCCAGAAAATTGTACATTTTTGGAATAACAGATTCTGGGGAATACAGAATAGGCACAACTGTCTGTCTACTCCAAACTATCAAGTCGCAATGCTTTCCTAAAGTTATTGTTTTTTATCAAAATTTGTGATTTTTTTTTAAAAATCGCTTTCAAAGCTTCCAGTCTATAGTATCTTATCTCCTACAGGTCCATGAAGTAACCAAATAAAACACCCTAAATATGAATGCCTGGGGTCCACTGAACAGTTTGATGCCCAATATGTATGGGTTTACCTAAGTATGTGGCATGTAGGGGCCCCAATGTGAACATACCCCCATATGAACTGTCATTTCTGCTCATTTCAGCTTCTGCAAATCAACACATTTACTCATTATATGTGGATGAAGCTAGTAAAAAGTACGCTCACCCCAGAAAGTCATATATTTTTGGAAGTACACATTCCCCCGAATCTAAATGGGTACCCATGTCTTTCTACTCCAAAGTACCCAAGCCGCACAGCTTTTCTAAAGTTAGCAATTTTGATGACATTTCAAAAATCCCCTCAAAGCTTCCACTTTGAAGCATCTTATCTCCCACATAGCATTAGGTACCAAGATAAAACACCCTGAATTTGACGCCAGGGGGTCCACTGAACAGTTTGATGCCCCAATATGTATCGGTTTACCCAAGTATTGTGGCATGTAGGGGCCCGACAATGTGAACATACCCCCATATATATACTGTCATTTCTGTCATTTCAGCTCCTGCAAAATCAACACATTTACATCATTATATGTGAGATAAAGCTACAAAAAAGTACGCTCACCCCAGAAAGCCATATATTTTTGGAAAGTACACATTCCCCGAATCTAAAATGGGTACCCATGTCTTTCTACTCCAAAGTACCAAGCCGCACAGCTTTTCTAAAGTTAGCAATTTTGATGACATTTCAAAAATCCCTCAAAGCTTCCACTTTGCAGCATCTTATCTCCCACATAGGGTTAGGTACCAAGATAAAAACACCCTAAATTTGAACGCCAGGGGTCCACTGAACAGTTTTGATGCCCAATATGTATAGGTTTACCTAAGTATGTGGCATGTAGGGGCCCCAATGGGAACATACCCCCATATGATCTATCATTTCAGCTCCTGCAAATCAACACATTTACATCCTTTATGTGGGATAATGCTACAAAAAAAGTACATTCACCCCAGAAAGCCATATATTTTTGGAAATACACATCCCCCCGATCTATAATGGGTAAATATTTCTTTATTGCTACAAAGTACCAAGCTGTAAAGCTTTCCTAAGTTTGCAGATTTATATGACATTTCGAAAATCGCATAAAAATGTTGCAATTTGCCACATTTATCTCTCACATTTCTTGATTAAAGATCAGATAAAGACAAATCACCCCAAAAAGGAACACCAGAGGTCTACTGAACAGTTTGATGCCAATATGCATAGATATACCAAAAGTCTGCGGTATGTACTGAACCGAAAATGAAAATAGCGCATAAGGGATTTCTCGCCTGCCAGCTCAGCTTTTGCACACAGAGCCCCCTGTCAGTGTATTATGTGCCAAAACTTCCCCCTAACCATACAGTGACCCCCAGAAAAACCATATATTTTTGGAAAGTACACATTCTGACAAATCCAACAAGGGTAAAGAGTCCTATTCTACACCAAAATACCAATCTGCAGAGCTTTCCTAAAGTTATTGGTTTTTATGACATTTCAGAAAATCGGCCTAAAAATGTTGCAATTTGTCGCATTTATCTCACACAATTCTTGCGTACAAAGGCAAGTCACCCCAAATAGGAACACCAGAGGCCTACTGAACAGTTTGATGCCCAATATGCATAGATATACCAAAGATCTGCAGTATGTACTGAACCCTAAATTAAAATAGCGCATAAGGAATTTCTCGCCTGCCAGCTCAGCTTTTGCACACAGAGCCCACCTGTCAGTGTATTATGTGCCAAAACTTCCCCTAACTAATACAGAGACCCCCACAAAACCATCATATTTTTGGAAAGTACACATTCTGACAAATCCAACAAGGGTAAAGAGTCCTTTCTACACCAAAGTACCAAGCCGCAAAGCTTTCCTAAAGTTATCGGTTTTTTATGACATTTCAGAAAATTGCCTAAAAATGTTGCAATTTGCCGCATTTATCTCACACAATTTTCTTGCGTACAAAGGCAAGTCACCCCAAATAGGAACACCAGGAGGCCTACTGAACAGTTTGATGCCCAATATGCATAGAATATACCAAAGTCTGCGGTATGTACTGAACCCAAAATGAAAATAGCGCATAAGGATTTCTCGCCTGCCAGCTCAGCTTATGCACACAGAGCCCCCTGTCAGTGTATTATGTGCAGTAACCCCCCTAAACTATACAGTGACCCCCAGAAAACCATATATTTTTGGAAAGTACACATTCTGATGAATTCAAAATAGGTAAAGTTATTTTTTGTACACCAAAGTTACACCTGGCAAAGCTACGCTAAAAACAGATCAGGAACACTTATATAGGGATAAATGTGATAAAACCACAAAAAATTGTGCAAATCAGTGAAACAACAAAATAAGTTACATGACAGTGTAATTAGTGCGCAGAATATCTGGATCCAATAGTTACGCTGTCAAAATAAACAGTTTTTAGGTAAAAGAAAATAAAAACAAAGTGGTAAAATGAAAAAAAAAAAAAAAAAAGCAAAAACAAAAAAAACCCAAAGTGTTTGTGTATACATGGTGTGTACATGTGTAAAAGTTGTGTGATAGTGTGTGTGTATATGAGTGTAAATAAGTGTATAAAAGTGTGAAAAATGAAAAAAAAAATGCTAAAATGTGTGCTGTAAGTGTGTGTAAATGTATGTAAGTGTGTATAAATGTATGAAAATGTGTGTAAAAGTGTGTAAATGCAAGAAAAAAAAAACTCCTTACCTGTTCCTGAAGACCCGATCGCCTCCTTCCTCAGTTGGGCCGGCGCTGGGGGAGAGGAAGCAGCAGACGCGATACGATCGCGTCTGCTGCTTCCTGGAAGGTCCTGCGAGCGATCGGCTCGCAGGACCCTGATGACAGCCCCCCTGGCACATTGCCCAGGGGGGCTGTCATTGTTAGAAGCCCTCTGCAGCGGCGGCACATGCCGCCGCTGCAGAGAGCAGCGCTTAAACGCCAACGACGTATGAGACACGTCGTTGGCGTTTAAGCCCTTTTACTGCCAGCACGTATGCCATACGTGCTTGGCAGTAAAAGAGTTAAAAAGAAGCACAGAGAGCGAAGAGGGGCAGACAGGAGACAGTACAGGAGCTGCAGGGAGTTATTGTGATATTAGTGAATCCGCAGTCGCCAGTCCACAAATGGGCAATGCCAAACTGTGTAATGGGTCATGAACGGCTTTCACACTAAAATCACAAAAGCGAGAAAGACATAAGAGAGTTAAAAAGAAGCACAGAGAGCGAAGAGGGGCTGACAGGAGACAGTACAAGAGATGCAGGGAGTTATTGTGATATTAGTGAATCCGCAGTCGCCAGTCCACAAATGGGCAATGCCAAACTGTGTAATGGGTCGTGAACGGCTTTCACACTAAAATCACAAAAGCGAGAAAGACATAAGAGAGTTAAAAAGAAGCAGAGAGCAAAGAGGGGCTGACAGGAGACAGTACAAGAGATGCAGGGAGTTATTGTGATATTAGTGAATCCGCAGTCGCCAGTCCACAAATGGGCAATGCCAAACTGTGTAATGGGTCGTGAACGGCTTTCACACTAAAATCACAAAAGCGAGAAAGACATACGAGAGTTAAAAAGAAGTACAGAGAGCGAAGACGGGCTGGCAGGAGACAGTACAAGAGATGCAGGGAGTTATTGGGATATTAGTGAATCCGCAGTCGCCAGTCCACAAATGGGCAATGCCAAACTGTGTAATGGGTCGTGAACGGCTTTCACACTAAAATCACAAAAGCGAGAAAGACATAAGAGAGTAAAAAAAAAGTACAGAGAGCGAAGAGGGGCTGACAGGAGACAGTACAAGAGATGCAGGGAGTTATTGTGATATTGGTGAATCCGCAGTCACCAGTCCACAAATGGGCAATGCCAAACTGTGTAATGGGTCGTGAACGGCTTTCACACTAAAATCACAAAAGCGAGAAAGACATTAAAAAGAAGCACAGAGAGCGAAGAGGGGCTGGCAGGAGACAGTACAAGAGATGCAGGGAGTTATTGTGATATTAGTGAATCCGCAGTCGCCAGTCCACAAATGGGCAATGCCAAACTGTGTAATGGGTCGTGAACGGCTTTCACACTAAAATCACAAAAGCGAGAAAGACATAAGAGAGTTTAAAAGAAGTACAGAGAGCGAAGAGGGGCTGGCAGGAGACAGTACAAGAGATGCAGGGAGTTATTGGGATATTAGTGAATCCGCAGTCGCCAGTCCACAAATGGGCAATGCCAAACTGTGTAATGGGTCGTGAACGGCTTTCACACTAAAATCACAAAAGCGAGAAAGACATACGAGAGTTAAAAAGAAGTACAGAGAGCGAAGACGGGCTGGCAGGAGACAGTACAAGAGATGCAGGGAGTTATTGGGATATTAGTGAATCCGCAGTCGCCAGTCCACAAATGGGCAATGCCAAACTGTGTAATGGGTCGTGAACGGCTTTCACACTAAAATCACAAAAGCGAGAAAGACATTAAAAAGAAGCACAGAGAGCGAAGAGGGGCTGGCAGGAGACAGTACAAGAGATGCAGGGAGTTATTGGGATATTAGTGAATCCGCAGTCGCCAGTCCACAAATGGGCAATGCCAAACTGTGTAATGGGTCGTGAACGGCTTTCACACTAAAATCACAAAAGCGAGAAAGACATTAAAAAGAAGCACAGAGAGCGAAGAGGGGCTGACAGGAGACAGTACAAGAGATGCAGGGAGTTATTGGGATATTAGTGAATCCGCAGTCGCCAGTCCACAAATGGGCAATGCCAAACTGTGTAATGGGTCGTGAACGGCTTTCACACTAAAATCACAAAAGCGAGAAAGACATAAGAGAGTTAAAAAGAAGCACAGAGAGCGAAGAGGAGCTGACAGGGGACAGTACAAGAGATGCAGGGAGTTATTGTGATATTAGTGAATCCGCAGTCGCCAGTCCACAAATGGGCAATGCCAAACTGTGTAATGGGTCGTGAACGGCTTTCACACTAAAATCACAAAAGCGAGAAAGACATTAAAAAGAAGCACAGAGAGAGAAGAGGGGCTGACAGGAGACAGTACAAGAGATGCAGGGAGTTATTGTGATATTAGTGAATCTGCAGTCGCCCGTCCACAAATGGGCAATGCCAAACTGTGTAATGGGTCGTGAACGGCTTTCACACTAAAATCACAAAAGCAAGAAAGACATTAAAAAGAAGCACAGAGAGCGAATAGTTACATATTACATAGTTACATAGTTACATAGGGTTGAAAAAAGACCATTGTCCATCAAGTTCAACCCATCCGAGTAAACCCAGCACACAACCTATACTAACCAATCTATACACTCACATACATAAACTATATATATACAACCAGTAATACTAACTGTAGATATTAGTATCACATAGCCTTGGATATTCTGCTTGTTCAAAAAACTCATCCAGGCCCTTCTTAAAGGCATTAACAGAGTCTGCATTACCACATCACTAGGAAGGGCATTCCACAGCCTCACTGCCCTCACCGTGAAAAACCACCTACGCTGCTTCAAATGGAAGCTCTGTTTCCTCTAATCTATAGGGGTGACCTCTGGTGCGCTGATTGTTTTTATGGGAAATAAAGAACATCCCCCAACTGCTATAATCCCCTTAATGTACTTGTACAGAGTAATCATGTCCCTCGCAAGCGCCTCTTTTCCAGAGAAAACAACCCAACCTCGACAGTCTAACCTCATAGCTTAAATCTTCCATCCCCTTAACCAGTTTAGTTGCACGTCTCTGCACTCTCTCCAGCTCATTAATATCCTTCTTAAGGACTGGAGCCAAAACTGACTGCATACTCAAGGTGAGGCCTTACCAGGGACCTATAAAGCGGCAAAAAATATGTTCTCATCCCTTGAGTCAATGCCCTTTTTTATACAGACAGCACTTTATTTGCTGTAGTAGCCACAGAATGACACTGCCTGGAATTAGACACTTGTGATCTACAAAAACCCCTAGATCCTCTCCATTAAGGATGCCCCCAACACACTACATTCAGTAGATAGTTTGCGTTTATATTATTCCTACCAAAGTGCATAACTTTGCACTTGTCAACATTGAACCTCATTTTCCAGTTTGCCTGCCCAGTTTTCCAATTTTGTCAAATCACTCTGCAAAGCGGCAGCATCCTGCATGGAACTTATAGTTTGCACAATTTAGTGTCATCAGCAAAATAGAAAACAGTACTCTCTATGCCCACCTCCAGGTCATTAATAAACAAGTTAAAAAGCAAAGGACCAAGGACTGACCCCTGCGGTACTCCACTAACCACACTGGCCCAATTAGAAAATGTTCCATTTACCACCACTCTTTGTACTCTATCCTTCAGCCAGTTTTCTATCCAATTACAAATATTATGTTCTAGGCCAATATTCCTCAATTTGATCATTAACCTTCTGTGCGGTACTGTATCAAACGCTTAGCAAAATCTAAGTAGATGACATCAACTGCCATTCCAGCATCAAAGGTTCCTGCTCACCTCCTCATAAAAGGCAACTAAATTAGTCTGGCAAGATCTGTTACGCATAAAACCATGCTGGCACAAACTAATAGTATTGTGAACTGCAATGTATTCAACTATCCTATCCCTTATTACCCCTTCCAGAAGCTTTCCTACTACTGATGTCAGACTAACAGGCCTATAGTTTTCAGGCTGAGAACGAGATCCCTGCTGACAGGAGACAGTACAAGACATGCAGGGAGTTATTGTGATATTAGTGAATCCGCAGTCGCCAGTCCACAAATGGGCAATGCCAAACTGTGTAATGGGTCGTGAACGGCTTTCACACTAAAATCACAAAAGCGAGAAAGACATACGAGAGTTAAAAAGAAATACAGAGAGCGAAGAGGGGCTGGCAGGGAGACAGTACAAGAGAGATGCAGGGAGTTATTGGGATATTAGTGAATCCGCAGTCGCCAGTCCAAAATGGGCAATGCCAAACTGTGTAATGGGTCGTGAACGGCTTTCACACTAAATCACAAGCGAGAAAGACATTAAAAAGAAGCACAGAGAGCGAAGAGGGGCAGACAGGAGACAGTACAAGAGATGCAGGGAGTTATTGTGATATTAGTGAATCCGCAGTCGCCAGTCCACAAATGGGCAATGCCAAACTGTGTAATGGGTCGTGAACGGCTTTCACACTAAAATCACAAAAGCGAGAAAGACATTAAAAAGAAGCACAGAGAGCGAAGAGGGGCTGACAGGAGACAGTACAAGAGATGCAGGGAGTTATTGTGATATTAGTGAATCCGCAGTCGCCAGTCCACAAATGGGCAATGCCAAACTGTGTAATGGGTCGTGAACGGCTTTCACACTAAAATCACAAAAGCGAGAAAGACATTAAAAAGAAGCACAGAGAGCGAGAGGGGCTGACAGGAGACAGTACAAGAGATGCAGGGAGTTATAGTGATATTAGTGAATCCGCAGTCGCCAGTCCACAAATGGGCAATGCCAAACTGTGTAATGGGTCGTGAACGGCTTTCACACTAAAATCACAAAAGCGAGAAAGACATACGAGAGTTAAAAAGAAGTACAGAGAGCGAAGAGGGGCTGGCAGGAGACAGTACAAGAGATGCAGGGAGTTATTGTGATATTAGTGAATCCGCAGTCGCCAGTCCACAAATGGGCAATGCCAAACTGTGTAATGGGTCGTGAACGGCTTTCACACTAAAATCACAAAAGCGAGAAAGACATTAAAAAGAAGCACAGAGAGCGAAGAGGGGCTGACAGGAGACAGTACAAGAGATGCAGGGAGTTATTGTGATATTAGTGAATCCGCAGTCGCCAGTCCACAAATGGGCAATGCCAAACTGTGTAATGGGTCGTGAACGGCTTTCACACTAAAATCACAAAAGCGAGAAAGACATACGAGAGTTAAAAAGAAGTACAGAGAGCGAAGAGGGGCTGGCAGGAGACAGTACAAGAGATGCAGGGAGTTATTGTGATATTAGTGAATCCGCAGTCGCCAGTCCACAAATGGGCAATGCCAAACTGTGTAATGGGTCCGTGAACGGCTTTCACACTAAAATCACAAAGCGAGAAAAGACATTAAAAAGAAGCACAGAGAGCGAAGAGGGGCTGACAGGAGACAGTTAAAAGGGATGCAGGGAGTTATTATGATAATAGTGAATCCGCAGTCGCCAGTCCACAAATGGGCAATGCCAAACTGTGTAATGGGTCGTGAACGGCTTTCACACTAAAATCACAAAAGCGAGAAAGACATACGAGAGTTAAAAAGAAGCACAGAGAGCGAAGAGGGGCAGACAGGAGACAGTACAAGAGATGCAGGAGTTATTGTGATATTAGTGAATCCGCAGTCGCCAGTCCACAAATGGGCAATGCCAAACTGTGTAATGGGTCGTGAACGGCTTTCACACTAAAATCACAAAAGCGAGAAAGACATTAAAAGAAGCACAGAAAGCGAGAGGGGCGTCAGAACGAGTACAGAAGATGGCAGCGAGTATTGTGATCTCTAGTAGAATCACCATCGCAACGCTCGACCAGATCCAACAGAATGGGCAATGCCCAAACTGGTGGACTTTGGCGACTTGCGGATTCACTAATTCACATAACTTCCCTGCATCTCTTGTACTGTCTCCTGTCTGCCCCTTCTTTCGCTTTCTGTGCTTTCTTTTTTAACTCTCGTATGTCTTTCTCGCTTTGTGATTTTAGTGTGAAAGCCGTCACGACCATTTCCACAGTTTTGGCATTGCCTTTGTGGACTGGCGACTTGCGCGATTCACTATTATCATAATAACTCCTGCATCCTTATTTTACTGCTCTGTCGCCCCTCTTCGCTCTTGTGCTTCTTTTAATTGTCTTCTCGTTTGTGATTGATGTGAAAGCTGTCCGACCATTACAACAGTTTGGCAGTTGCCCATTTGTGGACTGGCGGACTGCGGATTCACTGGGAGACACCCAGCTATCAGCTAATACATCGTGAGCATCACCTCTACTGACATACATGTCATATCTGCCAGAAAGCCCCCTCTTCGCTCTCTGTCTTCTTGTTCTAACCTCTCGCCTATGTCTTTCTCGCTTTTGACTATATTCTAGTAAGTGGAGACAGACGCTCACAATAACGAACCATGTAACAGATATTTGCAGATGTGCGATGTGTGGAACTGGCACGACTGCGGCATTCCACTCACATCACACACACTATACCGTATCTGCTCTGATACTCGCATACTCAAACACAGGTAGTCAGCCCCGCTCTTCGCTCTACTTGTGGCTAATCTTGAGCACCCCCATTTTCCTATATAGCTCCTTCGACCACATCAGCTTATATGATGATGTTGAATTTGATGAAGGCGGTACCCGACCGTACAACTCGAACCACCACACACAAAGAAGTTAGAGTACTCACGCCCTCCGACACTCTTTAGGCATGCGCACTGAGCGAGGCGGGGATTCACTGAATATATCACGAATAGACGTATCCACCCTCGCTGCTTCTGTACTAGTCTTCCCCTGACAGAGCCCTCTATGCAGCTATCTCGTGACTATGTTTACCTAATAGATAGATCTTTCTCGCGCTCTTTTGTAGATTTTAGTGTCTGAAAAGAGCCTGGTTGTAGCGACCAATTAAGCACGTTTGGCATGTTGCCAGCTGCTCTCGTGGCGACTGCCTCCTGCTGCTCGGAGAGCTTCACTGTATAGTCACATGCTGCACGCCTCAACCAAGCATGCTGGACTGCGTCGTGAGCGGCACTTGGTACTAGACCTGGATACGCGCGCGGAGTCTCTTGGGCTGCTCTCTGTGCTTGGCACGAAATTGTTTGAATGTTCACACTTTCCGTCCTCCGGCCTGTTGTATTTTAGTTGTGTACAAGCACTCAGATCTGAGCGACCCTCTCCCACCCAGTGTAGGTACTCTATTCGCACCCGCAGGTTTGCCTGGCCTGAGGCGCCTAGAGACCCGCTCTGATATTGCCCCCCAGCCCCCTGACATAATACACAGATGCCCCGTGAATAGATACCTCCCCTGCATCTTTGTACTGTCATACTCATCGAACTCCCCCTTCTAGTTCGCCCCTCACTCGTCGTCACCATCTCCCTCGCTCTTTAGGGCTCCGGAAATTGCTCCCATCTATACCTCGCAGGTGTCCCCTTCGTAGGTAGACCACCCGCTCTCAGGTCTCCGCCCCGACCTACCACCCGCAGGGCCCCCGAGTCCCTACCACCCGCAGTCCCTCCGGTGGCCCGACTGCACGGCTGATGCCCCCCTGAGTCCCTAGCCACCGTTCAGCCCCCAACCCTTGACACCGCAGGCCCCCCGACCCTGATCCACCCGCGATGCCCCAGCTAGTGCCCGAACCACCCGCAGTGCCCCCGCCGATGACTCCGAACCCACCGACAGTGGCTCCCCCGGTAGCTCCTACGCACGCCGCAGGACCTTCCCGATGTGCCGACCACCCTCTCTCTCAGTGGCCCCACGTCCCGTTGCTGACAACTCCTCACGCTGGGCCCCGAGTTCTCCTGTTTCCACACGCTCAGGCCACTCGTCCACTAACCTAACTCCCCAGTTGCCATCTCGGATGCCCACCACTCCGCAGTGCCCCCGAGCCGTCCACTCGCAATTTCGCTCCTCCCGGATGCCCGACCACTCGCAGGTGCCCCGAGTTCGCCGCACCCACCCCCGTCATTCGGCTCTCTCTCGCCTGTCATGGCTCCCTCTTAATGCTCCCGTCAGTGGCTCCCCCGCGCTGTCCTTTGGTAGCCTATCCCGCTCATGTAGCCTCCTGAGTCACCGAACACCCCACGGGCCCGCTCTCTAGCGCCCTGAGACACCCGGCCAATGTATGGCCCCGTGTTGTCGGCATTGTCCCACACCCTGTGTTAGTGGGGCCCCCGGAGCCCCTAACATGCCTCGAGGTTCGCCGCGTGTCACCTAACATACTACGACTCACAAGCTCCCTCCATCGTGGATCTACGTCTGTCTCTACACCATACCGGCTCTCTCGCGACCCCTCCTCTCGCATCTCATGCTACTCCGTCACTCTCCTCTCTCGAGTGCAAACGACACTCTGCGGCTCTCTCGTGTCCTCCCGTATCCTATCCACTCGTGCATAGGTAGTTCCTCTGGAGTGCTGTAACACACCCGCGCTCTCACAGCCCCCGTCGAGCCCTGTACACAAGGGGTCTTGCCCCTTCTGAGCCCCACCTACTTCTAGTGGCCCGCAGCCTCCCCGCGAGTACCCGACCCTAGCGCGCGCTCTCTCCTCCTATGTAACTCCCCTGTCAGTGTCTGTCCCGACCACCCGCAGTGCCCCCTCGGAGTCCTACACCCCAGCTGCTACCTCCTGTGTCTACCATAGTCCAGATGCCCCCCGTGAGCCGACCACGCACTCCCTACGTGTGGTCTCCAGCCCTGTGCACTGACACCCATCCTCGCCGATGGGCCCGTGACCTAATCCCAAGTGGCCCCTACTGCCACCATCACGTCGCTAAGTGGGCCACCCACAGGAGTCCTTACCTACGGCGCAGTGGCCCTCCGGAGTCTCTAACACCGCAGAGCCCCCGAGTCTACCTGACGAACCCTCGCTCTGTCTACTCTCCGCCGGCTCCCAGTATCCATCCGCACCCCCCTGAATCCCAACACCCTCTATGCTCCTCCCCGTGAGGCTGCACCCGCTCAGTTCTCTTCCTCGCGAGCTAACAGATCTTGCCTCAAGACCCCTAGTCCCACTCTCTCCGAGCCACTCGCCCTTCCTCGCTCATGGCAGCGCCACGCCTCGAGGCCATTGCCGAACCCCTCTCTCGAGTGCCGCGCCGTCAGCCCTACCACCCGCAATTGCCCCCGTTCCCGACCTCGTCACCCCAGGTGTCCCCTTCGAGAGTTGTCTGCATCAAACCTGAGTGCCCCGCTCTTGTCACCTACTCACCTCCAGTCCCCCCGAGTAATCCTATCCACCGCCAGCCCCGAAGGCCAACGGACCACCGCAGTGTACATCGACTCAACCTGAAGGTGCACACTATTAGCCCCACCGCAGTAGCCCCCCTGTGTGAAGTTCCTCGATCCTCATACGCTATCTCAAAACCCCTCCGTGACCCTACCACCCGCTCGCAAGGAGCCTCACGTGGAAAGTCTCACTCAGCCCACCGCCAGTCCACCTCCTGAGGTCGCGTACACACTCGACTCTCTCAGGGCCTCACACCTGTGATCCCGATCGGACGCCTCAGGTGGTGCCCCCCCGTGACCCTTACCACCCGATGTTCGCTGCCCTGGAGGTCCACCACCCGCAGCCCCAGGCCCTACACCGCAGTGCCCCCGGAGGCCCGACCACCCGCAGGTCCCCCTGATCCCTACACCGGCAGTGCAGCCTGAAACCTACCAGCCGCATGCCCGAGTCCAGTCATTCCTCCGCTTTATTGCCTCTCTCTCTACCCCACGTTGAGTCTCCACACCCAGTCCCCCCTGATCCCGTATCTCACTCTCTCAGCACTCGCACTGCCTCTCTGGAGGTGCGTGAACACCTCCGCGCGAGGTCCCCCCGTAGTCCCGACCAGCCACAGGCCCCCCCATAGTCCCTGACCCAGCCGCACCCCCCATTAACTCCAGCTCTCCTCTACACCTCTCTATGCGTGGACCCCCCCGACCCACACCCAGTGCTGACCCCCACACTCAATTGCTAGCAATACCGCTCCTCGGACTCTCTCGCCCCGCGCGAATGCCTGACGCTCCCTTGCGCGCTCTGTGCACACCTCTCTCGAACTCACAACTCTGGCAACAACCCTCGTCCCGCCCGTGGAGGCGCCGTCCCAACCGCGAGCAACCTCTGACGCCCTACGACAACTCGCATTTCCTCAACTGTTGGCACTAAGCTGCAACAGATAGCCTCTCATCGCCCAGGCCGTAAGGTCTCTCGTTCCACCCGGCGGAGAGTCACCTCACTCTTAAAATCGCCACACCACACTCAATGGCCCCATCCCGTATACCCATGCCCGATGTGCCCCCTCTGGATCCCTACCACCCGCAGGATCCCACGGTGGTGGTCGCGCGACGCACTATCTTACTTGTGCGATGTCACAGCGGCCAGTCAGGCGCGCGCTTTTGAGTGTGACGAGGTTAGGAAGTTCTATGATATGAGGCAGAGTGTCGATTTGGGCTACTCACCAGCCATGAAGTGCGTAGTCTTGTATAAAAAAAGGCATTGACTCAAGGGATGAGAAAATATTTTTGCCGCTTTATAGGTTCCCTGGTAAGGCCTCACCTTCGGTATGCAGTTCAGGTTTGAGGTGTACCTTCAAAAAGGAGCTCATCTAATGGAGCTGAGAGAGTGCAGAGAGTGGCAACTAAACTGGTTAAGGGATGAAGATTTTAAGCTATGAGGTTAGGACTCGCATCGAGGGGTTGGGGTTGTTTTCTCTGGAAAGAGCGCTTGCGGGGGAATGATTAATCTGTTACAGCATTAGAGGGGATTATAGGCAGTTGGGGGATGTTTCTTTTTTCCCATAAAAGCAATCAGAACTCCACAGAGAGTCACCCTATAGATCTACTGCCAGGAACAGAGCTTCCATTTGAAGCAGCGCTAGGTGTTTTTCACGGGGGTTGAGGGCAGTGAGGCTGGTGGAATGCCCTATTCCGTAGTCGATGCTAATGCAGACTCTGTTAATGCCTTTAGAGAGGGGCTGGATGGAGTTTCACTCGAGAACAAGCACGAATATCCAAGGACTTGTGATCATAATATCATACAGCTCTCAGTCATTTACTGGTTGTATATACACTATACGTTTATGTATGTGGGTAGATATCAGAATTGGTTAGTTTGGTTGCACGCGTAACGCTGATAGGCTTGAGCGATCTTACGTCGGATGGGTAACTTGATTGGACAATGTCTTTTTCACACTTCATGTGAACTATGTAAGGTTAATGTACTGCATGATGTACCATCTCGCTCTCTGTGCTTCTTTTAATGTCTTTCTTGCTTTTGTAGCATATCTAGTGTGAAAAGCCGGGTCGGAGACCACTCTTAACAGTTTGCATTGCCCATTTGTGGTGACGTGGACGCAGGTCGACGGACGCTGCGATTAAAATTATCACACTGCATAGCTCCTGTCATCTCGTCACCGCTATGTACTCGTTCATCGTTGTCCGCCCCTGCACTCGCTTTCTCTCTGTTGTTGATTGCTATTTCTCAATGCTTTCTCGCGTTTTGTGATTTTAGTTGTGAAAGCCAACTCAGGTTGCGCACCCCATTAACACAGGTTTGGCAGTGCACCTACTTGTGGACTCGCACCGCGATATGCGGACAGTCACTTATATCACAATAACTCATGCTTGCTGCTTGTACTGTCCCCTGTCAGCTCTTTCGTCTCTGTAGCTTCTTATTTAAACTCTCTTGATGTCTTTCTCGCTTTTGTGATTTTAGTGTGAAAGCGTTCGTGACGAACCTATTCAGCACAGTTGGCCATACTTGGGGCCATTGGGGACGTGGCTACTGCGGATTCCAACTAAGGTCATCCCCAAATAACTCCCCGCATCTCTGTGACTTGTCTCCTGTCAGCACCATCTTCGCTCTCTGTGCTTCTTTTAACAGTGCTCTTCTCGTCTTTGTGAATGTATTAGTCGCTAGAAAAGTTCACCCGACCATTAACAAGTTTAGACATTGCCCATTGCATGGCATGGCGAGTGGCTCGATGTCACTAACTACTAATCCCACGCTAATAACTCCACGTGACCTTCATCTTGTATGTTCTCCTCATCGCTTCTTCGGCTCTCCACTGTAGCTCTTCTCTATGTGCGTTTCTCGCTTTTGTGATTTAGAACCTCAGGTAAAGCCGGTTCACTAGCGACCGCATGTACACCCAGTAGTATCTCGACACTTGCACCATTTGTGGACTGGCGGACTCCTGAGGATTCACTAATACCCGCACATCAGACGTCCATGCATCTTTGTTACTGTCTCCTGCGCCCGTCTCTCGCTCATCGGACCAAGCACTCGGGAGACCCACTCGAACCAGCACGCTGAACTCACACCTAGACGCGGGCACGTAAGGCACGCTGATAGCTCACGTTTTAACTTCTCGTATGTCTTTCTCGCTTTTGATGATTTTAGTGTGAAACCAGGTTCACGACCACCGGTAACTCCGATACACAGTTCCAATCGCAGGCTGGCCCATTTGTGGACTGGGCGACTGCAGGACTTCACTAATATCCCAATAACTTCCCTGCATCTCTTGTACGTCTTCTGGCCGCCCTCTTCGCTCTCCACTGTCGTACTGTCTTTTAAACTCTTAAGTCTTTCCGCTTTTGTGATTTTGTGAGTGTGTAGAAGGCCTCAGCGACCCATTACACTCAAGATTGCCAATATGGCCCAGTTTGTGACTGCACGACTGCGGTCACTATAATAACTACAAATACTCCCTGGCACCATCTCTTGTACTTGTCTCTGCCAGCCCCTCTTCGCTCTCTGATTCTTATCTTCAATGTCTTCTCTCTTTGTGATCACTGCTTTTAGTTGTGGAAGAGTCCGTTCACGACCGAGTTACACAGTGCATCTGCAGGCCCGTCCATTTGTGGACCTGCGGTGACTGGCGGATTTCACAATATCACAATAACTCCGTGCATTCTTGTACTGTCTCCTGCAGCCCCTCTTCGACTCTCACTCTGTACTTTTTTTTACACTGCCTGCTTATGTCTTTCTCGCTTTTGGTGATTTTAGTGTATGACGTTCACGAGTCCTAGTACACAGTTTGGCATTGGCCCAGTTTGTGATGAGCGGATCACTGCGGAGTTGCCACTAACACGTACCAATAACTCCTGCATTCTCTATGTACTCGATCTCCGTGCCAGCCCCGCGATCTTCGCTCTCTGTACTCTTTTAACGTCTCGTCAGCATTTTCCCAGTTTTAGTGCTGATTTTAGTTGTGAAAGCCCCGTTCACGACCCTTACACAGTTTGGCTTGGCCCATTTTGTGACTGGCGATTCTACGATTCACTTAGATGATTTCACGAATAAACCCGCTGCATATATCTCTTGTCGACTGTCTCTGTCAGCCTCTTTAGCTCTAATGCTTTTTTCTCATCCTTATGTCTCTCTCGCTTTTGTGCATTAGTTAGTGTGAAAGCTAGTTCACGATCCCGAGTTACACAGTTTTGCTGTTGCCCATTGTGGACTGGGCGATATGCGACTTCTACTAATCCAACAATACTCCCTGCATTCTCTGTGTACTGTCTGCATGCTCGCCGCTCTCAGGTCGCCTCCATGCTGATAGCTCCCTCTCTTATAGACTTCGTTGATGTCACTCTGCGCTCGCGCTTTTTGTGTTTTAGAACTGCTTAGAAAGCGTTCATGACATTACACAGTTTGACATTGGCACCCGCATGTGGACTGGCGAACTTGCGGATTCTCTAATATTGATCACCAAATAGACTCCCGTGCGACCAGCTCCTGTTATGTCTACTGATCTGCCTCCACTCTTCGCTTGCTGTGCTATCTTTTTATACTCTAACCGCTTATCTGGCCCAAGCACGTATGGCATTACGTGTGGCAGTAATAGCGGCTTAAACGCCAACGAATCGTGTCTCATACGTCGTAGCACAGCGTGGCGTATTAAGCGCTGCTCTCTTGCAGCGCGGCATGTGGCTCGCCGACTGCCAGAGGGGCGTTGCTAACAATGCAGCCCCCCCTGGGCAATGTGCCGGGGGCTTCGTCATCGCGGATCTGCGGAATGGCACGCCGGGTAGGACTCGGGACGCGAGACCACACGCGAGTGAGACGCGCACTGCGGAAACTCGGCACGCTCATCTGGTCGCAGGGAGTCATGCCAAGGAAGCTGCCGACGGCCGATCTCGCGTATCGCGTTGCTGCTTCCTCTCCCAAGCGCACGGCCCAACTGAGGAGGAGGCGTGGGTCTTTCAGGAACAGGTAAGGAGTTTCTCTTTTCTTCTTCGCATTTACACACTTTTACACACATTTTTCATAGGTTTAATACTCGACGACGGTGACATACATTTACACACACTTACAGCACGAGCATCGATCGTTTAGCACTCTTTTTTTTTTCAATTTATTCACTCTTATAACTTATTACCTGCATAGTACCACACCGCCAACCCACCTACTCTACAAACTTTGTATACGATGTACACACATGTATCAACAAGACACTTTTGCGCTCTTTTTTGTTTTGCTTTTTTTTTTTTTTTTTTCTTTTCCACTTGTTTTTATCTTTCTTTATGCCTAAGAATGTTTATCTTTGACGCGGCACTCGGCGGTGCTATGATGGATACTAGTAAGTTCTGGGCCACCTAATTACACTGTCATGTAAATTATATTTGTGTGTTTCAGGATATTGCACCAATTTCTTGTGGTTCGTTATTCAGCATCATCTTCGGGGTATCCCTACGTTCATAAGTGGTTTCCTGCTATCTGTTTTTAGGGCGTAGCGTTGCCAAGACCTGTCACTTTGGTGTAGGCACCAAATAACTTTGAGACTATTTTGAATGTTTAGCAATCAGCAAGAAGCTGGGTGTTACTTTTCTCCACTACAAATGATGATGGTTTTCTGGCGACTGCGTGTAGGTCACCTGCTATAGTTAGGGGGGTATACTGACATATACACTGACGGAGCTACCTGCGATGTGCACATAAAGCTGAGCTGGCTCAGGCAAGAGAAATCCCTTACTGCACGTATTTCATTTTTGGGTTCAGTAATCTCGCTCTCTCGCAAAATAGTATATTCTATGACATATGGCATCAAACGATGTACAGTAGGGGCCTGGCTGGATGTTTCGGTATGCTGGGTGACTGCCTTGTGTAGCGCAAGAAATTGTGTGCACGCAGGATAATGCGGGCCACTAATTCTGCAACATTATTTAGGCATTTTCTGATAAGATCAATTAAACGTGCAAACTTTAGGAAGCCTTTTGCTGACTTAGGTACTTATGGGCTCGCTAGGAAAGGACTCTTATTACTTGTTGGACTTGTCAAGAATGATGTAATCCTCTTCAAGGAACAATACTACGGATGGTTTTGTGGGGGTCTCTGTAATAGTTGGGGTAAGGTCTATCGGGCACAATAATTACAAGACAGGGGCTACTGATGTGCCAAACACAACTTGAGGCTGGCAGGACGACGACAGTCCTGATGCGATATTTCTATTCTAGGGGTTCAGTAAGACTGAGTTATCTCGCGTATACAAATCCTATGCATATTGAGCATCAACTGTTCAGATACGGCCGCTGCTCGTAGTCTTCTATTTGGGATGACCTATCGCTTTGTACGGCAAAGAAATTTGTGAGAATAGAATGCGAACCATATGCAACATTCTATTAGGCGAATTTCTGAAATGTTCATCAAAAGACCAATAACTTTCTCAGGAAAAAGCCTGCAGATTGGGTTATTTTTGGAAAACGCACTCATCGTTAACGAAAAGAGTATCACTCTCATCTCCTGTTGGATTTGTCAAGCAAACTGGAGTGATCACTCTTCACTATGCCCACAACGCCTATACTGGTCTATATCATAGGGCCCCAGCGCCGATATACACGTGGTGCCTCGCGCTTCAGGGAGTTTCTGTGCACATATCTCATGACAGGGCGCGGACGTCTAGTACGTGCAAGCTTCGAGCCTGCGCAGCAAAGCGAGAAATCCCTCTCATGCGCAGTATATTTCATTTTCCGCGGTCAGTACTACCGCTGAGTGACTTTTGGGCACGTCCTTCCTCAGCATCCTCCTCAACGGCGCTCGACAAACACACGTACCTGCAACCTACACACCAAGAGCCCACCAACCAAAGCCCCAAACCAACACCCCCCCCGCCCCCCCCGGCCAAAAACCAAACTCAAACCCCCCCGTATATCTATGGCATTTGAGGCTTAGACACTGAGAATTCAGTCGACGCTGGTGCTCTCCTCTCATATGGAAGGTCGACCTCGTCCTTTCATCTGATCCTTAATCAGAAATTGGAGAGAATATACAGGTGGGCAACTTCTCGCCACACTCTCTCTTGCGAAATTTATCCCCCCCTTGTCATATCTCTAATCTGGCAAATGTAGGACAAGCTTGCTACAGCTATAAAGTTACTTTGTCAGCTCCATAATAACCTTGACACATTAACGATCTCCGGCCCCCCGCAAAAAGGCGGATGGTGTACCCTCTTACCAAATACTATAGGCTTCTCTGGCGCCCGCGTGAGCTGATGACTTTTTAAGCTTGTGGTCCAGCCACTAACTGCACACACATACCGCTGCTCTAAACTGTGTGATTTGCAGGAGTCCATAGATATAATGAACTAGATCACCTCATGCGGAGACGCGTAACAGCTCTCGTCTCCACTTTGCGGGCCTCCCATGACGCGTAGCCAACACTCGGAGTTACTGTACGCGCAAACGTCTGAACAAACCCTCTCCCACACTAGTCCTGGGGGCCAATCAACATATATCAGTGGACCCTGGCGTTCAATTTAGGCGATAGATCTCTCTATACTATCGCTCATACACTCATGCTCGCGCCGACCGACTCAAGCATGCTCGCAAAGTGAGCTTTGAGGGGCAAATTTTGGAAATGTATCATCAACAATCGCACTCTCTAGCGATAAAGCCTGTGCTCTCCGTCGGTACTTGGAGTAAAGAATATAGAAGATGGCGTGGGTACTCTCTAGCTCTACGCGAGCCCGGCGAATGTGGCTTCCAAAAATATATGCTTTTGGGCAAGGAAAGGGCGTTACTTTTCTCTTAGCTCATAACTCACACTAAATACAATAGATGTACTGCTCGCCCTCGCATTGCAGGAGGCTGAAATGACAGAAATGACAAAAGTGTATCGTATGCGGAGCCAAGTATCGCTCTCCAACTTCGGGATGCCCAATGCCACACTTGCGACGTTGAGCTCAAACACTCCTCCACTTATTGTGAATCAAATACTGTATCAGTAGAGCACATGGACGTCTTAAAGTATCAGGGTGTATTCTCACCAGCGCACTCAGCCCCCATATACATCCTCAACGGCTCGCTGGGGAGATAGAGTGCTTCAAAGTCGAGAGAAAAATATGAGCATGGATAATTTTTATAGAAAACACCACCGGCCAGTCCTCCACCCGTTCATAGTTGAGACAAATAGTACTCTCAAAAATCTGCTAACCTCTATAGCAAGCTGTCCTTGCCGCTTCGCGTACTTTTTGGAGTAGAAAAGCGCCCAGATGGAGTATTACCTATTATGATCGGGCGCCAAAATGCTGTCCACTGCCTTTCCAAAATTATATTGACTTTCTAGGGGTGCAGTACCACCTACTTATATATCCCTAAGCTTCACCCACATATTAATGATGTAAATGTGTTGATTTTGCAGAAGCTGAAATGACAGAAATGACAGTTCATATTGGGGGTATGTTCACATGGGGCCCCTACATGCCACATACTTAGTAAACCTATACATATTGGGCATCAAACTGTTCAGTGGACCCCAGGCATTCATATTTAGGGTGTTTTATTTGGTTACTTCATGACCTGTAGGAGATAAGATACTATAGACTGGAAGCTTTGAAGCGATTTTTAAAAAAAAAATCACAAATTTTGATAAAACCAATAAACTTTAGGAAAGCATTGCGACTTGATAGTTTGGAGTAGACAGACAGTTGTGCCTATTCTGTATTCCCCAGAATCTGTTCTTTCCAAAAATGTACAATTTTCTGGGATAAACCTTCTGTTAGTGGAATTTTGGCCTTGAAATCCAAAGTATGCAGTTTTTTTGGAGCAGTGCTTTGGGAATTGGTAGTGTACTGCTGGAGTTTTTGACCTATACAAGTGAGAAATCTCCATAAAACTATATATATTTGGTATTGGCACGTTCAGGAGACATGGGACTTTCCAAATCAGTTGTATATCGTGCATAAATAATTTTTGTTTCTAGTATGTGTGATATATATGGAAAATTTGATTTTTTTTGCATTTTTAGACATTTAGAAGCCTATATCTTGTTACAGAATTGGAATTACACAAAAATTCTACCATATTTTGAAAGCTTAGGTTGTTCTGAAAAAAACGATATATTGTTTCCTTGGTAAACTAAAAGTCCCCCGAGGAAAGGCCCCTAAAGTGAAACAGTGCAAAATGTTCAAAAACTGTCTGGCAATACAAGTTCCGCTTTGACCAAAATGGCTGGCAGTAAAAGGGTTAATGTCTTTCTCGCTTTTGTGATTTTAGTGTGAAAGCCGTTCACGACCCATTACACAGTTTGGCATTGCCCATTTGTGGACTGGCGACTGCGGATTCACTAATATCACAATAACTCCCTGCATCTCTTGTACTGTCTCCTGTCAGCCCCTCTTCGCTCTCTGTGCTTCTTTTAAACTTTCGTATGTCTTTCTCGCTTTTGTGATTTAGTGTGAAAGCCGTTCACGACCCATTACACAGTTTGGCATTGCCCATTTGTGGACTGGCGACTGCGGATTCACTAATATCACAATAACTCCCTGCATCTCTTGTACTGTCTCCTGTCAGCCCCTCTTCGCTCTCTGTATTTCTTTTTACTCTCTTATGTCTTTCTCGTTTTGTGATTTTAGTGTGAAAGCCGTTCACGACCATTACACAGTTTGGCATTGCCCATTTGTGGACTGGCGACTGCGGTTTCACTAATATCACAATAACTCCCTGCATCCCTTGTACTGTCTCCTGTCAGCCCCTCTTCGCTCTCTGTACTTCTTTTTTACTCTCTTATGTCTTTCTCGCTTTTGTGATTTTAGTGTGAAAGCCGTTCACGACCCATTACACAGTTTGGCATTGCCCATTTGTGGACTGGCGACTGCGGATTCACTAATATCACAATAACTCCCTGCATCTCTTGTAGTGTCTCCTGTCAGCCCCTCTTCGCTCTCTGTATTTCTTTTTTACTCTCTTATGTCTTTCTCGCTTTTGTGATTTTAGTGTGAAAGCCGTTCACGACCCATTACACAGTTTGGCATTGCCCATTTGTGGACTGGCGACTGCGGATTCACTAATATCACAATAACTCCCTGCATCCCTTGTACTGTCTCCTGTCAGCCCCTCTTCGCTCTCTGTACTTCTTTTTTACTCTCTTATGTCTTTCTCGCTTTGTGATTTTAGTGTGAAAGCCGTTCACGACCCATTACACAGTTTGGCATTGCCCATTTGTGGACTGGCGACTGCGGATTCACTAATATCACAATAACTCCCTGCATCCCTTGTACTGTCTCCTGTCAGCCCCTCTTCGCTCTCTGTACTTCTTTTTTACTCTCTTATGTCTTTCTCGCTTTTGTGATTTTAGTGTGAAAGCCGTTCACGACCCATTACACAGTTTGGCATTGCCCATTTGTGGACTGGCGACTGCGGATTCACTAATATCACAATAACTCCCTGCATCTCTTGTAGTGTCTCCTGTCAGCCCCTCTTCGCTCTCTGTATTTCTTTTTTACTCTCTTATGTCTTTCTCGCTTTTGTGATTTTAGTGTGAAAGCCGTTCACGACCCATTACACAGTTTGGCATTGCCCATTTGTGGACTGGCGACTGCGGATTCACTAATATCACAATAACTCCCTGCATCCCTTGTACTGTCTCCTGTCAGCCCCTCTTCGCTCTCTGTACTTCTTTTTTACTCTCTTATGTCTTTCTCGCTTTTGTGATTTTAGTGTGAAAGCCGTTCACGACCCATTACACAGTTTGGCATTGCCCATTTGTGGACTGGCGACTGCGGATTCACTAATATCACAATAACTCCCTGCATCTCTTGTACTGTCTCCTGTCTGCCCCTCTTCGCTCTCTGTACTTCTTTTTTACTCTGTTATGTCTTTCTCGCTTTTGTGATTTTAGTGTGAAAGCCGTTCACGACCCATTACACAGTTTAGCATTGCCCATTTGTGGACTGGCGACTGCGGATTCACTAATATCATAATAACTCCCTGCATCCCTTTTACTGTCTCCTGTCTGCCCCTCTTCGCTCTCTGTGCTTCTTTTTAATGTCTTTCTCGCTTTTGTGATTTTAGTGTGAAAGCCGTTCACGACCCATTACACAGTTTGGCATTGCCCATTTGTGGACTGGCGACTGCGGATTCACTAATATCACAATAACTCCCTGCATCCCTTGTACTGTCTCCTGTCAGCCCCTCTTCGCTCTCTGTACTTCTTTTTTACTCTCTTATGTCTTTCTCGCTTTTGTGATTTTAGTGTGAAAGCCGTTCACGACCCATTACACAGTTTGGCATTGCCCATTTGTGGACTGGCGACTGCGGATTCACTAATATCACAATAACTCCCTGCATCTCTTGTACTGTCTCCTGTCTGCCCCTCTTTGCTCTCTGTGCTTCTTTTTAATGTCTTTCTCGCTTTTGTGATTTTAGTGTGAAAGCCGTTCACGACCCATTACACAGTTTGGCATTGACCATTTGTGGACTGGCGACTGCGGATTCACTAATATCATAATAACTCCCTGCATCTCTTGTACTGTCTCCTGTCAGCCCCTCTTCGCTCTCTGTGCTTCTTTTAAACTCTCGTATGTCTTTCTCGCTTTTGTGATTTTAGTGTGAAAGCCGTTCACGACCCATTACACAGTTTGGCATTGCCCATTTGTGGACTGGCGACTGCGGATTCACTAATATCACAATAACTCCCTGCATCTCTTGTACTGTCTCCTGTCAGCCCTTTCCCGCTCTCATTGCTTTTTTAGGGAAAATGACGCGGATGATCGACATCATGGTAGTCGACACGGCGGGTCATTGTCAGTCCGACCATTGGTGGATGGAATAAGAAAGGTGCGCTATAAGGCGTTGGGTGGGTACTGAACATGTCTAATTGAGAAATGGGACTGGATAGGTCCTGGATTGGCGGCGGGTATCCTCTGAGGTAGGGATTGGGCGGCTTGAGGATAGCACAGCTCAGGGTTGTTGTAGAAGGGCAGACTGGCAAGGGGCTCGGGGTCAGTGTTTTTCGTTCGGTAATGTTTGCACTTTTTACATTGATGTATTGTTATGATTAATCATGTTACAAGTTTGTGTTCAATTTACTGCACTGTTTGTATTTATAAATAAAGCTTTAGGCATTATCATTCCAACAATGATATCGTCACACAGTTTTTATTGGTGAGTGAGGTGAGTGAGTGTAGGTGGATGCGTGGGTCATGACAATTGTTGCATTGTTATTCTAAAAATAGTTATGACCAAAACAACTCCATAACTGAATAGTTATAACCAAAATATCATGCTTATTTAAAAACTAGCCACACTTAACATGGCTAACTAATAACAGCCCATAATCAATTATATATGGCTAAATATAACTAACTATGTCTAACTAGCTATTACAATTGAAGGACTCAATATATCTGCTATTTAATTAGGCAAGGGTGAAAAGTAATAATAAAACTAAATAGTACAAATAACTAAATACCACCCAAAAGTGTTAATGACTGCCAGTGTCTTAATACTGTAGCACAATGCTTCAATTAGTGATTACTAACATCTCTCCTGTTATAAAATACAATAATTAAGAGCACTCCATGCTTTAATGATGCCAGCTGATCAGTGTGATGTATATAATGTATACATAGTTATATAATATATACAACTCATATGTATTTAAAAAATGACAAAAAAATATAATTGAACAGTTACGCAAAAAAAGGTAGAAAAAGCCTCAAACATGGCAAAAAAATACATTTTACCCATCTCACCCATTTTTTATATTCCAAATCTTGACTAATTCAATTTGAAAAATCACTCTAATTTTGCCAATACAATTCCCTTTGATTTCTACACAAACTTCCCAGCTTTTAGGTGGGCAAATTTTCATTGTTTTAAAATAAATATTAAATTGCGTTGACCAAATAAAGCCCAGGCCCAGTTATAAAAAACCTCCATATTAGAAATATTCATAACCAAAACCATCTGAATTAAGAGCAACAACCAAAGCTCTTTATTTACAATATCAATAACTAAAATGTCATTAGTCAATTAGGTCAAGGTTTAATTGTAATAATAAAAATTAGCAATAACTAAAGGCTGTTTACTGAAATATCTCTACAAAATACATCTATATTGAATGTACTTATATCAAAAGTCATCTATACTTAAGATAGTGATAATAAAAAATCTCCATAATTATTTTATACAAGTAAAAAAGCAATAAGGAATGTAATAATAATAACCATACGGTAATTAGTAATAATAACCATATTCACTGTTAAAATAGCACTACCCATATTTTAAAAAGCCATAATAACACCCTACATGTAATTAGTACAAAGGGCAATGACTAACAACACAATAATCAAAACACACGCCCACACCTAAAATGGAATACAGTGATTAAAAAGTCATACAAAAATAGTTGCTACTAATTAATTGATTATATTTAGAAAGTTTCTTATTTCAGTAAATGTTCATTTTTGTGATAGTTCCCCTTTAAACAAAACAAAAGGCCACGCACCCTTAAATAAACCCTATAATAACTACCCATGTCTTAAAAATTATGAATATGTAAGACATGAAAAATAATCCATAGTAACATTTTCCATAATAAAATAGAGATATTAAAAAACTATCCATAATTTGGAAAATCCCATCAAAAGGCCAATCTGATTGGTTATAGTTTAATTGAATAATGAGATAACTGCAATGGGGCTTTTTTGCCCAACCCCCAGTGTACATGTGTATAGGCTGTAAGTTAAATACATAGTCCATAGAGTAAAGGGTCAGAATGAGGGGTGCAGGGCCCACTGGGGCTCCCATCCTAGGGAATTTTTTTTTTTTCACCAGCACACCCTTACCTCCTCCAGAGAATTACTACTTGGTGCAGAGCCTAGAGAGTCGGAACTCTCCACACAGTCCGGTCAAAATATTTCAGCCAGCACAACAAGTAAAGTGCAAGCAGGGCTTGGCCCGTGTGTGTTTATTGAAAAAGCAACGTTTTGGGGGGTGTACCCCTTCGTCAGGCATGCCATCCTAGGGGCCATACACACCCCCAAATGGGCTCCCATCCTGGCCCCCACATCCCCCCTCGGGGGCCCCCATCACCCTCCCAACTCCCTCCCCTGAGCGCGCCTCCCCCTTAGGCACGATGGGAAGGGAGATCTTTAACCGGGGGAGTGCCATGGGGATCATGTGCAGTTTACCATTTTGAACCATATAGAATTATAATATACTCTTCCAGGGTATTATACACATCATATTTATATACTTCTAGCAATTGTATTATGCTAAATATAGTACATCTTAGGAGCAGGACATAATCAGTAAAATATCCATATACAAAACATTTTTTGTCTTTTACAACAGCTTTCAATACCACTTAACTTAAAATCTTATAGCTAGTAATCTGGCCAAAAAGTCTAAAACTAGTACTATGTTGGTTGTGGGGACAGGAAAAGATCACCTTAATGAAAACAAACAGAATAACGATTGTCTTGTTAATTACCAGCTTCACTTTTAAGTTCTCTCAGCTTGGCTCTTTTCCAAATATGAAAATTGATTTACAAACCTTTGTTATAACTTCATATATACCTTCTGAATTATTGGAACAATGGGACCTCCTAAAGAGGCGACATATTGGTATGAGCCAAATATTAGTAGGAGAGAGGATAGAGAGGAAGAACAAAGGGAATGAAAAGCAGAAAAAGAAGAGAAGGAAAATGAAAATAAAAATGTTCTCAATCAGCCTACTGTGTATTATCTCAATAATTAGATTCCTTCTCTTACCCACGTTCCCCCACTTCTCCCCTTATCTCCTTTCCTCTTCCCCCCCTCTTTAAAATTTGCTGTAAATCTATGCCTGGAGAATTTTTTCTCCCATCACTACTGATTAATAATTAAGGGCTACAAAGGCTTTCATTATTATGATCCCAATAAAGATATAACTATTTTAATACAAAAATATGAGGGATTTCTGTTTGTTCAAGTTGCATCATCATCATACTGATGTACTGACATTTTTCAAGAATTGGTTGAAGGTGATCTACTAAGGTTCAGCACAAGAACTGTTACTCTTAAGTCTTACTCTTATTCTATCTTTAGAAAAAATAAATGCACTGCCCTATTTGATTTTTAAAAAAAAGGGACACTAACTACTTGGTTAGCTTCTTAAGGTGGTAGCATTAATGTCACGAACACCAGCGATTACATTAACGAGGATGTTAAATCATCCACCCATTAATTTAAGGGATTCTGATAGAATCTCTAAAACAAGCAACTTTCCAATATACATGCATTATATACTGGTGTTGAAATAATCAAAACAATTTTTCAGTGTGAATGAAATGTATAACCCACTCCAGATACCTTGTGCTTCCAGAGTTAAAGTGATACTGACAACAAAATAATTCTTTTCAAAAAACAAATCTACCTCCAAACATACCTATAAGTCATGTGGACCATTTTTTCCTGAAAGGGCTTGTTCTCTAAATAAAAACTTAATAAGATCCTGGACCCGACTGTCTGCCAAACCCGACGGTATCTTCTCAGCCTGTCTGTCAAAACAGGAGCAGGCTGACGTCAGTTACTGGGAGGATCCTCCCCTTTTCTTTTCCCTTACTTTCAGCAGCATAATAAATCATGTGACCCTGACATGTGACTTGTTATTTCCTCTCCGGATCTTTAGCGTAATGCTGCTGGACTGCCTGCAAGTAATACTGCCTGTGAATCGCCGAAAAAGACTCGCAAGTCTTTTTCGGCGATTTGCGCGAAATAGCGCCGCCGCGTCTGCCATCCCGCCGGCGACTTACATGTTCGCCGGTGGGATGGCAGGGGGAAGGCAACTCGGGGAGATTAGTCGCCCGCGAACAGGGAGTTTTGCCGCGGGCGACTAATCGCCTCGTGTGCCAGTGCCCTTAAGCTAAACGTGTGCACGATGACGTCATCGCGCATGAAGGCAGAAGGGCAGCGCAGGTCCGGTGTCGCCGAACCTGCGCTATTGGTTAGATGTTTCCCCTTTTTTTTCTGGAGGAGGCAATGATCTAGGAGCGATGAAGAGAAGCTCTAAGATGGCTGCCTCTTGGGTTTGTTTTTCAGAAGCCGTGATTGGGAAGGCGATTTAGCGTTGAACATTTTTTTGCTAGGTTTTTGGAGGCTCACACCATTACAAACAAGTAGGCAGATTTAAAAAAAAAATTTTTTAGGTGTCAGTGTCACTTTAAGTATTTTTTTGTTGAAATAATCAGCCTGGTTTCCTCTGCTACCCCAGGCCTCAGTCATGAATATTAATGGCTGACATGTACATTAAGTCCATACCCTGGACAATTATGGAATTGTTAACAAGTCCCAATGTGATTTCTGAAAACTACACCACTTAGTTATCTTGGCTCCGGAATATCTTCTAAACTATAATTTTATTTACAGAAACTGAGTACCAAAATTAGGGAATTTTTTTGTCCTTTATACGTCAATATTTATATGGGGTGGTCCCAAGTTTTTGGACATAATAAACCGTATCGTGACCATAGTATTTGGTATGGAAGTTTTATCAATGGTCGGATATATATTTGGAAGGGCCCAGTAGCTATTCTATATGGCTTGGTAGAACTTTTCAACAACAATGGAGAATAGTCTCTAAAGTCGTTACTAACCCAGTACAAGGAGAACAGTTCTTCCTGCCAGAAGTTGTAAGCCGCAACATACAATTACTGCTATCCCCTATGGGCTAATGGTAAAGTATAGGAGGAATTGCACTTTAGCAATGTTTGATAAGGAAGTGATAGTATTAAAAGAAAAACTAGAAGATTTTAAAAAGAAGGTTTTAAAAGAAAAACTAGAAGATAGGAATTACCTTAATGATATGGTGAACAATGCCTTTAAGAGAACCTGAGATAGAAAGGTTAGATAATATGAGAACTCAAGGAAGAAGACCATGAACAAAAATCTGCACACAGTTTTTACTACAGAATATAGCAAACAATATTAAGATATTCATAAAATCATTAACAATATCTACTTTTACTATATACCGACTCTACTCTAAGTAAAGTACTTTGAAAAAAAAACTTTAAAATGTGTATTCAGAAAAGCCCCTACTTTAGGTAACATGTTAGAATGGAGTTTAGTATCACCTGCTGTACCATCCTGAAATCTTCATCATTTGGTACATATAAATATGGAGCCACCTCCTGAAAAGCGTGTTGAGTGATTACTATGAGCACCAAATTTAGGTCCAGCATGGGCAGAATTTATTATACCTGTAACTGCCTGAGGCGGGCAAGTAGATACCGCCCCCTTGCTCCCCCCGCGCTTACCTGTTTCACGCCAGAGGGGGATGCAATAGCGCTCTAGCACTAGAGGAGGAGTTACCAGGAGGGGATTTTTGCTGCCCCAGTAATCTGCTCCCCTTTTGGCAGCAGTGCCCCTAATTTATCAGCTTGAATGTAAATGTAGCAGACAATATGTTAGGCATATAGTACATCCCCCAAAAGGAGGACTAAAGCCTGACTAAAGAAGTAGGGCAGAAATGTTGTACATTATGTTTTGGGCTCCTGTACCAGCCCAAGGCACCCAGAGCCCTTTAGCAGGGAAGATCTGTGCCCCCAAAGATACCCCAGTAGCCCCCCATCTCCTTTTCTGCTGATTCCCTGCACATGCTCTGTCAGTGCTTAAATTCAGCCTGTATGAATACCTTTAAATACATTTTCCAAAAATCAAAGTCTTGGTACAACATTTTGGCCAAAATATGTGAGCTTACGTGCCCTGTAAATTCCCCTCATTTAATGGAGTCCTACGTTGCCTACTGTGTACTCACTGAATCCCTAGCAACAATGGGCATTATATGTGACTGAGAAGCAGAACTGTGTTCACTTACTCATTGTGCTCAGAGGCTTTAGGGGCATTTTCAATCATTTTTAGTTTTAACTACTGAAGATACACCTGTGCCTGAATTATTTCCCTATAGGCTGAATGACAGCTAGAACCAATATTTGAAGGGTTTTCTGGTGTAGAAGTGGGTTAGACCTAGAGCTCACAATTAAACTTAAATAAACTTAAAGGGCCAGTAACACCAACATTTTTAATTAACATATTCTGCATACATGTTTGTAGAGACCCATAGCATTAATGGCACCCTTTAAATCTTTAAATTTCTACATTTCTTGATTCCCTAGTTACTGGGTAAATGCTCATGTATCTAGTTTATCTAATTTCCATACCTGTATCATTGGCCCTTAGGCTTCTGCCCATTTCCTGCCAAACTTTAATATAGTATTTTGCAAGGATCTGTGGATCTGTTTGGCCTGCATCTGTTAAATCAGGGGGATTTTCCAGGGAGCCTGGGATTAACAAGGCCCATTAAGTATTTTACCCTATAGGGACAATGCTTCTAATGAGTGCGGGAAACAGGGACCCTGTGAACAAGGGTTTAGTCAGTTACAGGTTACTTTGTGTTACAGCACTTTCTAGGAGAGTGAGACAGTCAGATTTAGCTAGTAAGAGCAGCTTGCGCTCCAGCTAGGAGAGATAGGCGGCTAGATAGAAGGTAGCTCTCCCATAGGCTTTGCTTGTCTAAGTGAAGAGTCTGATGTACTGAAGAGGGATTCAGGCACAGTCTTTTCCGTGATCCATTTCTGGCGTAGGGGATCTGAAAAACCTGAGGCAACCCTGGGGATGAACCTTAAACTTCCCCAAACTATCTCCCCATACTGACCTTCATTGATCATTTATTGCTGCATTGCCTCATTGCTCATGAGTATATTCAATATTGTCTTGGACAATAAAGTCTGTTCTGTTTGTTTGATGCAAAGAACATTCTGGCATCCTTTATTTTTATTTAGCACAATAGTGAGTTGTTGTTTAACTACCCCTCCCCTTTATTACATCCACATAGTTAAGGCCCATCCTTGTGTGTTAGAGCCTAAAGTAACCGATGCTCTGTCTCATTTTGTTACACATGGCCTTTCTAGCCAAGATAGGGTTATATGCTGTTAGGTTCATCATACTGCCCCTCACTATCTCAATCACTTCACTCAGACTTACACTTACAAAATACATTTCTTAGCTCTGCAAGATGTTTCTATATCGGTTATCACGCAGCTGGAGTTCCCCTGCACACCTTCTCATTTGAGGTCAGAATTCTTTGCAAAGAAAATGTATGTTGGTATGGGGGAGAGATGTGTAAGGGTGAAGATACATGAAGCTACTTAGTAGCAGCTACTTGTCATGGCTACTAATGCCAGAAAACACCCTGCCATAGACAATACTGAGAATCGCCTCTGCTAAAACACACGTAGAGACAATTATCAGCAAATGATCAGCATTGTCTGTTTTAGTAGCAACGACAAGTAACTGCTACTAGTAGCTCTGTGTGTCTTCACCCTAACAGACTACAAATGTAGATTTCCTCCCCAGCTGCTAATTGCCAAAGCTCCTCCACAATAAAACTTTGAAGAAGGCTGACCTGGTTTAGACCAGAAGCAACCATGCAGAGCAGTGTTAACTTCTTCCTGGGCTGCGTTCACCTTAGACATGAATAAAGAAAAATGTTCTCCATTTTTTCTCAGCATTCTCCAACTCTTCCTCCTCTAAATTTCCCCTGTCATTCTTGTTTTGGTACCTTTTTTGCCTTACATTTCCTGGTTGTTCAGTGTACTTTTGGCCACGGTAGCTTCTATTTGCAGATCCTGCTCAAGCCGTTAGTTCTCTGGTAGTAGCTTATGCCTGTTAATGACCATGTTTGTCTCCTGCCCTGACTCCTCTGCAGTGCTGTAGGATCTCTGCTAGTATTGCTTGGCATATCTGAAAGGAAAAAGGGCATTGTTGAGGATTGGTAAAAGTAGGGTTGCTAGTCAACATCATTAAACCAATGACGTACATTTTTAGTCAATTCACCATGGTTTTTTCCCACAACACAGCATTTTCCCCAGAATTCAAGTCTGTCTGCTTGCAAACTTTTGTCCACCACAGTTGCACTCGAAATTTCAAAACTAACACTTTTGTACATATACCTTTATTTAATTAGCCACAAAAAGAGGCTAGTAGTAGAACTATTAAAAACGACATTCGTTTTCAGTTTTCTGGGTGCAACTATATAGAACCTATTGATGCAATCTGCTGTGGGAATGCTGAATTTATTCCCTAGCACCAATAGGGGCACTTGTACTCTCCAAGAGGAAAATCAGATGACTTTTACTGCAACTAATTCTATACTTTGCTAAATATATTTTATATTGTGTTTGTTGGCTGATATTATTAAATTGGGCTTGCCCTATAGGAAACCGAATACTATATTTTAGGTAATCATACACTCCCACAGGGAGATATTTAGCAGTAAAAGTGAATCTATAGAAAAGGGTTGTAGCAGACCTAATATGTCAACATGCCACCACAACATACATACTATGAAATCTAGTACTCATTGCTGTAGGGTTATACAAACTGCAGGGGAGAGGTGGATGCTGGGAAATCTCTCCATCTGCCATCACCCTGAAGTGCTAAGGGTCAGCCCCCGGCCTTATTCCCTGTTCCCACACACAAACGGATACATACAAGCTATGTTACATCATCTAATAATTGGAGGAAGCTCTGTCTTTTACTCCTCTCTTTTTGTTACAGTAAGAGCTGCATTATTTCCTGTCACAGTTTCCTGACAATATTTACCAATATATATGCCAATATGGTAAGATTCTTTAATAGGACACATGTTATAATATAAATTATTTGTTGGTTAAGGGAGTATAGTTTCCTTTACGGTTAATGGCAGATGTTGTCAGATGTCCTCTTCCAGTAGAGAAACAGCAACATCTGCCCAATATCCAAAAATGCCCATTATGTACAATAACAGGCTGCTTCTTTTACACTAATTCACCAATACTGTGCATTATATGAAACGTAAACATCAACAGAGATACTGCATTGTCCCAGTCATGACTATATTTATACTAAATATACAAGTGATGCTTGAAAGTTTGTGAACCTTTTAAATGTTCAATATTTAAGCATAAATGCAATCTGTTTTTCAAGCAAGTACTTAAACCAGATACATTAAACTAACCAAAGAAAAAACACAATGCTTGTATATTTATTATTGGAAAATGATTCAAAGTTGCATATTTGTCTGTTCCAAAATTATACAAACCTCTATGATTCTTACTTTATGTGAAGAGGAAATGGGATAAAATAAGAGTGTAAGTGTGGGAGGCCTTGCTCTTTACTGTCTGAGCTTAACACATTAAGCGTTTGTGGCTGTGTGCCATGATGGAACAAATCCTTCTGAAGAGGTTCAAAAAGTTGTCTGGCAAAGGTTACAAAACCACTAATTATATAAATTATGATTTTTTGATTCATAGTTTACATGTAAAACTGTACCTATAATTATAGCTTGACCTTTTGCAGGCAATTACTTGAAAATGATTTGAATGATTGAAAATTGATTTGAAAAAAGTGATTCATTGAATGGAGTGTTGGAATGACAGTGTACTCTGAACAGAGCTTTTTAAAGTGAAGGGCAGTTAAATCACTGGGGGAGGATTTCAAACTGTTTGCCCCAGCCTGGGGTACTTCTGAGCAACCCCACATTGCTATTTTCTTCCTGAATTTTCCTTCCAGTAGAGCTAAAAGTCAAACTCTAAGCTAAAAATCAAACTAAAAATGGCCTTTATACCCTACTGCGAATGCCCTGGCTGGGCAACAGGAGAAAGAAGATTATATCGTCATCATTAATGATGATATAAATAAAAATAAGGTATAACTAAATGTAAGATGAACCAGAATAGCAGTTCCTGAGTAGATTGCATCATATAGAATGAAGACAGAGAGTGTGAGATTAAAGTGGAACTTGCAGAAAGGCCCAGAAAGGTCCTGAGGAACAGGGTGTGGTCTGCTATTACTTCTGTAATTTTATTTGACATGAATTTATCCTGCTTTATTAGACAATGTCCAATCTTGACCAAAGGCCACAGCAGTGACTCAGAGATCAGTGGCCATAGTGTTTGTAATAGGGACCTAGGAAGAGACTGAGCCAAGAAAAAGGCAGGCAGGAAGGTGAGAACCAAACAGGAATACACTTTTACATACAGGCAGAATTGGTACTTGAAGAAGGCACTTGTTGTAAAGCACAGTCAAGTAACAATGCAATGCCAACGATAAGTCCAGTGACAAGCTGGGTCAAGATGGCTGACTGGTAGACAAGGCAGGGACAAGTCTTGGTACAAATGTCTAGGCAATACAGTACAGGTAATAGTAAAGGCAGGTGTAAGGAGCACTGGGAGACCGGTGCAGTTTCCTACCTCTAGGCAGGCCGCTCCCTGGGCTCCTCTGCACAGACGCACAATCTCTCACAACACGCGGATGCACAGTGACACCGGAGCTGCGTTGTGACTTTAACCGATGTGCTGACATCACTTTTGCATGAAATACGAATTTAAATAGTGTTTCTTTCCTTGTTTTTGGTGCCCAAGCTGGTTTAGTGTAGTCTGACTTATTGTATTGATTCCTGCTGGTTTTTGACTTTTGCCTGTCCCTGACTTATGAATCTTCGTTGCCTGACACCCTTTGCTCGACTCTGACCTTGCCTTTGCCTGATCCCTTAGTTACCGCGGAATAACCTTGGCAGTGTGTAGGATCCATGTCAACTCCACCGCAGAAAGTTCCTAAAAGGGCTTCAGTGAAAACCGGGGTTGGCAGGGCTCTCCCTCTCTTACACCTAAGAGTTTAGTTCTGGCAGGTTACAGGCTTCTCTACGTTACAGTCCGTAACAGCAGAAAACTAATAGGCAAGTCAGTAAGTACAGGCCAAGTAATGGGAAAAGGATAAAAGGATACAGAGCAAGAAATCACAAATAGCAAAGCCTACCACCAGAAGGCTGACAATAACTAATTGACAACATCCAGTGGTGTCAGTGGACCTTTGAATGATTTTGTGCAATATGGCACAGCCGGATGTAGCTGCCTAGTTCAGGCATAATATCACTGAACTGAGGGGGCTCAGTAACATCAGCAGAAGAATCTGAGGAGCATTAACCTGCGCATCCTCACACCCCTATATGAGACCATGCGCTGCAAACATTTTTGAAGTGCACTCCTTATCTCCTGGTTCCGTAGACTGTATATTAAGGGGTTAAACAATGGGATCACCACAGTGTAGATCAGGGAAATTATTGTTTTTGACATTGAGTTGTCATGTTACGGAACTATATAAACTGCAACCAGTATCCCAAAAAAGATGGTAACAGTGGTCAAGTGGGAGCTACAAGTAGAGAACGCTTTGTGTCTCCCTGTTGTGGTTGGGAGTTTGAGAATTACATTGAATATGCACATGTATGTTATGGTAATGAACAAGACTGGAAAAAGAAACAAAGGAATGGCCAGAACCATATCTATCAGTTCTACAAGAGATGTGTCTGAGCAGGAAAGTTCTAAGAGGGGGGCAAAGTCACAGAAAAAATGATTAATGGTATGTGAACCACAGAATTCCATTTTACTAATTAAAACTACAGGAATAAGGGACATTGTGAAGCTTACAAACCAACATAAACTCACTAGGGAAAGCTGAAGATTACTGCACATAATTGATACATAATGAAATGGGTTGCAAATAGCCAGGTACCTGTCATAGGACATAACTGTAAGAATCAGACATTCTGAGGTTAATGCAATACCATGAAACAGAAGCTGGGTTATACAGGCAGAAGTCCATGTGGTAACTCCACCCTTAAGTATGCCGTGCAGCATTAGTGGCGCAATCTCAGTGGTTAGCATGATGTCAGACAAAGAAAGGTGACTGAGGAAGAAGAACATTGGAAATCATAATCATACAGAAATCTTTTGCTTGTCAATACATTTTGATGAAACAATATCACTGTACACAATGATAATATAAGGGGATAAGTGAAAAACAGGGAAATGTTGTGTCCCTCATAAGTATGATCTCTTCAGGGCTTTAATGGATATCAGGCCTATTACAGGACAGTATGAGGTACTCTTATACCGACTGTCTTACATGTGCTACATTAATGTGTAACTTTTTAATGTCAATTATTGATGCTTAATATTTCCTTTTATGCAGCAACAGTATTAACAAGAAAATCTACATTTGTTTTACCAACTTATTGCTTATTCTGATTTTGACTTTAAAATGTTGCAATTTTGAACAATTACATCTCACCTGAGGGAACCTGTAAATTGTTGTCATGTCCGATACTACATGGGTCAGTGTGGAAAGTAAATGACCCACAAAAGCAGCAAGTGTTCCCTTGTCATTGCAGGAATAGTTGGGTACAGATGCCGCCCTCCCAGTCAATATGCTCAGAGTGTTGGCTGCTGCCCGACTTTCACTGGTGCAGGCATCATAGATACGGTAGCCAAGGGTTAGGTTGGGTAAGATATTAGCATTCTGATTGATCTCCTCAATGGCAAAAATAGCTGCTAGATAATGTTGATAATATATAAGTGATGGACTAGAAAAATAGAAACACAAGTTATTTTTGAAAAAAGCAACTCACTGCCATGCCTATAATGTAGGTTTTGTTTTGAGTATGAAACAAAGAAAAATGGTTTATTCTGATCATTGGAAAAGGTCATGTATTCAGAGTAAAGGGCCAAGTACAGGCACAGGTAGGTAGAAGCCTACAAACTAAAGGGGCTTCCAGTACTTTTTCCTATATTAAATGATTCTGTTTAGTCTATTATGGACAGGGGCACATTGGCATGTCATTCCCTTCTACCATCAATGCCAAAAACAGTAACGCTTGAGTAATACCAAATATAAAGGCTTCAAGTCCCACTTAGTAATCAGTTTACCCTTTAGCTTCCTGGATGGTTACAGATAAAGATATAAACATTCTGGTCTAATCTCAAGAGTATCCTGGATATCAAATATGAATTTGATTCATTATGCTTTCAGTCTTTGTATGTGAGAGATAGCCCCTATAAATTTACGCCAAACTGACAATTATCATAATCCCTTGCTTAAAGATTTCTTCTAACCTGAATGAAGTTAATTTTTCCAGGCTTAACAAAGGACAGAGATATAAGACAGACAATAAAGAGTACAGGTATGGGATCTATGGGATCTATTATCTGCAATTCTGGTGTTTTTCAAACAAAGGTTCTTTGTGTAATAATAAAGGCTACTAAAAAAATATAGTAGTCACACAATGTGATGTATTATCATGAGAAGTACAGTATTATTAAAGAAGAAATAAATAAGTAAACTAGTAAAATATGAAGAACTGTTTTTTCAGTTGGACACATATTGGAGCTATATGATAATGGATTTCTGGATAATAGGTCCCATACCTGTAGCTATGTAAATGCAATGAAATAGTTTGTATAGACCAATGCACATAGTTCTTATTACAATGATGTTAGGGTTTTAGACTAGAGGAACAGACTTGCATTTCAAGCAGTGAAGGTTTTTCTATTGTGATCTCAAGTTAGTTCTGATATATAGTGTATAGATAGGTTGGTATAAGTATGGGTATATATGTACACATGGGTTAATTTGGAGGGGTTGAATTTGTGGTCTTTGGTATTTTTTCAGCCCAACTTAACTATGTAAGTAGGTACCTTTGGCACCTAAGGGACACCATCTTTTTTCAAAAAAGTTTCAGTTTAGTTTTGGGAGAAGCAACAGAGGGTTACACCCTAATTGCTAGTGTGTGTAGTACAATCTAATTACAAAGGCATATTATAAGCAGTGTATCAACTCTATATAGCAAGGCCACCAGGCTCAAAGCAAAATAGCACAATAAAATAATCATTTAGATATACGCTGCTTATAATATCACCAAATACTGTACAATAAAGGTAGACTAGTATAAAATATAGAACAACTTAGTAAACAAAGATAGAAAGATAGATAAATAGATAGACAATAACTGGCCTTGATTTGGGAGTCTGTGAAAGGTTAAAACATCTTAATGTTTCCATTGAGATGGGAGACACATGTTTATCTAAATCCTTAGCCCAATATATGTCAGACCTTTAATGAACAACTTATTTTGTTATAAATGCAGTGGGAAACTGATTTGCCAGTACAGTTAATATTAATGAGAATATAACTTACTAATTGCATTTGCGTGGGGAAGGTTTGTGGTTGAATTGAATTTCCTTCTCATCCTTTCTTGACCTAAATAAAGAAAGAACTATTCCCAAGATTATATCCCCATCCTGCTGGACTCCACTCGGACTCTGATCTTCCAGAACACAAGCAGAAGCCCCCGCACTCCCTGGCAGTGTCAGCAATAAAGCCACTATCACAAGCAGCACGGGAACCAGACAATACAGCCCGCTGAGGATTTTTAAATAATGCTCCAATCCCCTGATTTGCTCTGGGAAAAATGTGATCCACTTCATTGATATAATAGACAGAACAAAAGAGGTTAATTACCTGTAACAAGAAATACTCTGGTGTGGGCAATTTTAAAGACAACATTGAGGTATCAGCACAAGATGCTTAATTAGAGCCATATTTTTTACATTCATTTAAAGCTGTGCACAAGTATATTTTTAGTTTAATACTGTTAGGGAATCAAATAAAGGGGGTTATATAAAAGGAGGCAACTAAGAACAGGCTGCAGGGTGCTTACACTGAATACCCCCCTGTAATGAGCACTACAGGCTAGGGAACCGTGCCGGCACAGATAGGAGCAGTAACTCAGAGAGGCAGAACCCCTGTTTAAAACAGTTTGTGAGGCCTAGTCAGTTCCTACACAGAAATCAGAGACGCAGCCCCAAGGGATGGGACTAAGCGGATGGTCAGGAAACAATCCAAAATTATACACAGGAATCAACAACAGCACAGAGGGTTAGGAATTAGCAGGGTCAGACAGGCAGATTTCACAACAGTATTTTGTAGCTAAACTCTAACTTACAGCAGAACCTGATTGCTCAGACAAGGAGCAAAGAAAAACAGGGTCTATAAAAAGGTTTCTCCTGTTGCTGATTGGGGGAGAAGTGCAAGTACGATTAACCCCTACCATTGCTGGAGCTACACCATTTTCTTTATAATAAAGCTTTATTACTGGGTATGGACCTTGCTCGATTTATTAAAATATTCTACCAACCCTAAAGACTGTTATCATTATATTTATATCTGCACATGTAACCCTTCTACATATAGAAACTGGTGTATGAAATTGTCAGAAATGTACCATTTAAAAATACATTATTCTATGTAGTGACACCCCCCCATATGACTAGTCTACTCTCGGCCCTGTGTGCTAGTAAAGCTATCTACTACATTATTAGTGGTACAATACAGGTGCAGCTTCAGCATACAATCTATTCTGTGCAAGGGCATACATTGTTAAAAGTAGTTTTTTTTACAAGGTTATACTTAATATAAATAAATAAATTTGTCAAGGTAGTTCCACAACCCACAACCTAATTTCAAATGATCATCTAATCATCATTCTTATTTCATTCAGATGCTATTAAGGGGATATCCTTATCAAATAAAAAAGTGTCTTAAAACACTAGAACAGATAAGACCACACAAATATATAACAAGATGAAATCCTCTACATCAGTGCTGTCCAACTGGCGGCCCCCCTCTGTGTGGCCCCCCACCTGTCTGGCTGCTTTGATGGCTTACTCTTGTGTAAACTTTAAATGGTATCAGTACTGAGATTAACTGCCCCCCTGCATGGTTCTCACCTCAGATTCAGGCTGTAATCAGACTGTATTGTTTAAATATGTAATTCCCTGTGTTGTTCACACCTTTTAATCTCTGCATTGTTCAACCCCTGCAGTGTTCACACCTCAGGCTCAGACTGTAATCACCCCCATTGTTCCCATGTTCACACCTCAGGAGCAGTAGAAACCCACAAATAATCCCTGCATACTACAAAAAGAACATATACTGAGGTGGTACTGCAATTAAAAAGTTTTTTAATATATAGTTATTGTGCAGACTGTAGGAGCAGTGCCAGCATTATGTCACTGTAGGCTGCCTGTGTGTGCCATACACACAGGCAGCATAGGGCAAGCAGAGTATGGCACACACAGGCAGGGTAGGGAAGGCAGAGTATGGCACACACAGGCAGGGTAGGGCAGGCAGAGTATGGCACACACAGGCATAGTAGGGCAGGCAGAGTATGGCACACACAGGCAGAGTAGGGCAGGCAGAGTATGGCACACACAGGCCAAGTTTGGCACAAACCAGCCAAGAATGGCACACACAGTGAAAGTATGGCACACGTAGGCAGGGTAGGGAAGGCAGAGTATGGCACACACAGGCAGGGTAGGGCAGGCAGAGTATGGCACACACAGGCCAAGTATGGCACAAACCAGCCAAGAATGGCACACACAGTGAAAGTATGGCATGCAGGCAGGGTAGGGCAGGCAGAGTATGGCACACACAGGCAGGGTAGGGAAGGCAGAGTATGGCACACACAAAGGCAGGGTAGGGCAGGCAGAGTATGGCACACAGGCAGGGTATGGCAGGCAGAGTATGGCAGGTTTTTGCTGTACTACAACCATTAATATGGGTATGGTCATGTGATAACATGGGTGCGGTTTCAAGTGGGTGCGGTTTCAAAAAGGGGAGTGGTCAAAACTGGCTTCCATTATCGGCCCTCCACCACGTAGGTCGGAAAAATTCCGGCCCTCGGTACAACAGAAGTTGGACAGCACTGCTCTACATGTATCGAAATTAATTAGGCACAATTAGAACTTTGTTAAAACATTGTACAGGTATCGGACCCCTTATCTGGAAACCCGTTATCCAGAAAGCTCCGAATTACGGAAAGCCTATCTCCCATAGACTCAATTTTAATCAAATAATTCAGAATTTGAAAACTGATTTCCTTTTTCTCTGTAATAATAAAACAGTACCTGTACTTGATCCCAACTAAGATATAATTACCCCTTATTGGGGCAGAACAGCCCTATTGGGTTTATTTAATGGTTAAATGATTCCCTTTTCTCTGTAATAATAAAACAGTACCTGTACTTGATCCCAACTAAGATATAATTACCCCTTATTGGGGCAGAACAGCCCTATTGGGTTTATTTAATGGTTAAATGATTCCCTTTTCTCTGTAATAATAAAACAGTACCTGTAGTTGATCCCAACTAAGATATAATTACCCCTTATTGGGGGCAGAACAGCCCTATTGGGTTTATTTAATGGTTAAATGATTCCCTTTTCTCTGTAATAATAAAACAGTACCTGTAGTTGATCCCAACTAAGATATAATTACCCCTTATTGGATGCAAAACAATCCTATTGTGGTTAATTCATGTTTTATTGATTTTTTAGCAGACTTAAGGTATGGAGATCCAAATTACGTAAAGACCCCTATCCGGAATACCCTTGGTCCCGAGCATTCTGGATAACGGGTCCTATACCTGTAGTATAAGTACAGCAAGTGATGCAGGAATCAGGCCCGGATTTGTGGAGAGACCACAAAGGCCCAGGCCTAGGGCGGCAGAAGTTTAGGGGCGGCATGCTGCCCCGCCGCAAGAAAATTTTTAAATTTGGCTCCCATACGGAGCAGTCGGGACCTCTCCCCACTGCTCCGTATGGGAGTTTAAAGGAGCGTTTGCGCATGCACACTGGGGAGAGGGCACGTTCGCGCATGCGCACTGGGGGGCACGTTCACGCATGCGCAGAGGGGGACACCCACAGGGGCGGCCTCGGGGCGCCTCAGAGAGAAATCTGGCCCTGGTTACAGTTAGAGCTGCATTATTTCCTGTCAGCTGATCTCTGAGGGAGCACACAGCCAGTGTCAGACTGGCCCACAGGGATACCAGGAAAACTCCTGGTGGGCCCTCCTGCTTCTAACCATTTGGCTTAATTTATGGACATTTCCTACTTCTCTATGGGAACAAATTGACTAAATATAAAGAAGAATAGATTATAGTACATAAAGATTAAAAACTAGGAAGATATAGAGGTGGATGAAAAATAGTTTGAAGAGTGGGCCCACAGTCTAAGGTTTTCTGGTGGGACCACAAAATACTCACTCCTCGATGGGACAACATACTGTCCTAGCTGGCTATCCTATATATATCACTCACTCCTAGGGGCACATTTACTAATCCACGAACGTCCGAAAAGCGTCCGAATGCGTTTTTTTGTAATGATTTTACAAATTGTCGCGACTTTTTTGTAGCCATTACGACTTGCTCGCAAAATGCCGCGACTTTTTCGTAGCGCTACGACTTGCGCGAAAAGTCGCGACTTTTTCGCAGCTTTCGCGCCGAGTACGAAAGTTTCGGTTTCGTTCAAGCTTCAGTATGGAGACTTTCCTTGGGCCGGGTTGGAGCTGCAGAGTGCCATTGAGCCCTATGGGAGACTTTCCTTGGGCCGGGTTGGAGCTGCAGAGTGCCATTGAGCCCTATGGGAGACTTTCCTTGGGCCGGGTTGGAGCTGCAGAGTGCCATTGAGCCCTATGGGAGACTTTCCTTGGGCCAGGTTGGAGCTGCAGAGTGCCATTGAGTCCTATGGGAGACTTTCCTTGGGCGGGGTTGGAGCTGCAGAGTGCCATTGAGTCCTATGGGAGACTTTCCTTGGGCCAGGTTGGAGCTGCAGAGTGCCATTGAGCCCTATGGGAGACTTTCCTTGGGCCGGGTTGGAGCTGCAGAGTGCCATTGAGTCCTATGGGAGACTTTCCTTGGGCCAGGTTGGAGCTGCAGAGTGCCATTGAGCCCTATGGGAGACTTTCCTTGGGCCGGGTTGGAGCTGCAGGGTGCCATTGAGCCCTATGGGAGACTTTCCTTGGGCCGGGATGGAGCTGCAGAGTGCCATTGAGCCCTATGGGAGACTTTCCTTGGGCCGGGTTGGAGCTGCAGAGTGCCATTGAGCCCTATGGGAGGCTTTCCTTGGGCCGGGTTGGAGCTGCAGAGTGCCATTGAGCCCTATGGGAGGCTTTCCTTGGGCCGGGTTGGAGCTGCAGAGTGCCATTGAGCCCTATGGGAGGCTTTCCTTGGGCCGGGTTGGAGCTGCAGAGTGCCATTGAGCCCTATGGGAGACTTTCCTTGGGCCGGGTTGGAGCTGCAGAGTGCCATTGAGCCCTATGGGAGACATTCCTTGGGCCGGGTTGGAGCTGCAGAGTGCCATTGAGCCCTATGGGAGACTTTCCTTGGGCCGGGTTGGAGCTGCAGAGTGCCATTGAGCCCTATGGGAGACTTTCCTTGGGCCGGGTTGGAGCTGCAGAGTGCCATTGAGCCCTATGGGAGACTTTCCTTGGGCCGGGTTGGAGCTGCAGAGTGCCATTGAGCCCTATGGGAGACTTTCCTTGGGCCGGGTTGGAGCTGCAGAGTGCCATTGAGCCCTATGGGAGACTTTCCTTGGGCCGGGTTGGAGCTGCAGAGTGCCATTGAGCCCTATGGGAGACTTTCCTTGGGCCGGGTTGGAGCTGCAGAGTGCAATTGAGCCCTATGGGAGACTTTCCTTGGGCCGGGTTGAAGCTGCAGAGTGCCATTGAGCCCTATGGGAGACTTTCCTTGGGCCGAGTTGGAGCTGCAGAGTGCCATTGAGCCCTATGGGAGACTTTCCTTGGGCCGAGTTGGAGCTGCAGAGTGCCATTGAGCCCTATGGGAGACTTTCCTTGGGCCGGGTTGGAGCTGCAGAGTGCCATTGAGCCCTATGGGAGACTTTCCTTGGGCCGAGTTGGAGCTGCAGAGTGCCATTGAGCCCTATGGGAGACTTTCCTTGGGCCGGGTTGGAGCTGCAGAGTGCCATTGAGCCCTATGGGAGACTTTCCTTGGGCTGAGTTGGAGCTGCAGAGTGCCATTGAGCCCTATGGGAGACTTTCCTTGGGCCGAGTTGGAGCTGCAGAGTGCCATTGAGCCCTATGGGAGACTTTCCTTGGGCCGAGTTGGAGCTGCAGAGTGCCATTGAGCCCTATGGGAGGCTTTCATTGGGCCAGGTTGGAGCTGCAGAGTGCCATTGAGCCCTATGGGAGACTTTTCTTGGGCCAGGTTGGAGCTGCAGAGCGCCATTGAGCCCTATGGGAGACTTTCCTTGGGCCGGGTTGGAGCTGCAGAGCGCCATTGAGCCCTATGGGAGACTTTCCTTGGGCAGGGTTGGAGCTGCAGAGTGCCATTGAGCCCTATGGGAGACTTTCCTTGGGCCAGGTTGGAGCTGCAGAGTGCCATTGAGCCCTATGGGAGACTTTCCTTGGGCCGGGTTGGAGCTGCAGAGTGCCATTGAGCCCTATGGGAGACTTTCCTTGGGCCAGGTTGGAACTGCAGAGTGCCATTGAGCCCTATGGGAGACTTTCCTTGGGCCAGGTTGGAGCTGCAGAGTGCCATTGAGTCCTATGGGAGACTTTTCTTGGGCCGGGTTGGAGCTGCAGAGTGCCATTGAGTCCTATGGGAGGCTTCCAAAATCATGCTAAGTCTGAAAGTTTCGCCCGCCGCTTACGAGCGCTCAATACGAAAAAGTCGCAACAAGATACGAGCGAATCGTAATGGCTACGAAAAACTTGCATTTTTTCGCGCAAGTCGTAATGGTTACGAAAAAGTCGCGACAATTTCCTAAAAGTCGTAAAGGCGACGAAAAAATTGCAAAGAATACGAAAAAGTCGCAAAATGTTCGTTTTCCAATCTGAATTTTTCCAATTCGGATTCGAATTCGTGTCTTAGTAAATCAGCCCCCTAGAGTAAGCTAACACCAAACTACTACTCACTTACTAGGCCTGAAGGAAATAGTATCCCACCTGCTCTGTCCACTACACTCTTCAGTCCTGCCTGTTTGCTGTTCTTGCTGTTGCCCAAGTTGGTTCAGTAGTTCCCTGACGTTGCTAAAGCCTTAGTTCTGATTGCTATACCTGGTTTTACCTATTTGCCTGCCTTCTAACAACTGAATCTTTGCTGCCTGCCTTCTGACCTTCTGCCTGACCCTGACTTTGCCTGACCCTTTTGAAACTGCGCTCTTGGTTTAACGTTCACTGTGTGTAGGATCCCTGTCAACTCCCCAGAAAGTTCTAGGCCCCAAAAGGGCATGGGTGAAGACCGGGGTTGTCAGGGCTCTCCCGCTACACCTAAGAGGTTAGTTCTGGCAGTTTATGGGCTTCCCTATACAACAGTCCGTAACAACAACCACTGCCTGGTTTCTAGTTGCCAAACTGGAGAGCTGATAAGCAAAAAGCCAAATAATTAAAAAAAACACAAAAAATACAAATTGAAGACTAATTATAAATTGTCTCAGAATATTGCTGTCTACTTCATACCAAGAGTTAATTTAAAGGTGACCTACCCATTTAACTATTAAATAAGCCCAATAAAATAGTTTTGCCACCAATATGGATTCATTCAGCTTAGTACAAGTTACTGTTTTAGTATTACAGAGGAAAACGAAATTATTTAAAAAAATTGGTAATTCTTAAAATGGCCTCTATAGGAGTTGGCCTCTCTGTAAAACAGAGCTTTCTGGATAACTTGTGTCTTTATCACTGTCCCATCCACCTTGGGGAGACAGCCATCTTTATCTACTTTTAGCTCTCACTTGACAGCCATGTATACATTATTTGAGTCCTTAATGAATTATATACTGGCTCCTCCCAGTGAAAATGATTTGCATACAAATACGGTTGTTCTTATACTAGTTGTCTAGTTATGTTATTTACAGCTTCAGGAAATTAGAATTAATGATGGTAATTAAGAAAAAAATGCAAATGCTGAAGTCGATGAAGGTCACAGTTTGAGAAAAAACATGGCAAAACCCACAAATGCAAGGATATTTATTTTTAAACTCAAACAATCATGATTTAATAAAGAAAAAAACGCAAAAAATAAAAAAAGCTGAATTCCTAAGAAACTTTTATTTATTTTTTTCGCAGTTTACAACTGATAGAGTATCACTCTTTGCTCCCAATGAATAATGTTGAGAAGCTCCATTCTTTACTATAAAAACCTAAAGTATCTGATGATACCCATGATATACAAGGTTAATGCTATTGTAAGTAGGAAGCATGGTCAGCTACCCAGGAGAATTCTCTGATCTTTGGAACACAGACTTTCCTGAATCATTGTCTGCCTAGCTACAGGGTCTAGGTTGCTATAACAGATAATCAAAGGAATGTTCTCCATTTCAGTATTTAGTTGTGGCCTACAGAAAAGTCAACTTGAGCACCAATATCCCGTGTGCTGTTTCAAGGCTAATGTCCCACGGAGAGATTTAGTCACTGCAAGTCGCGAGTTATGTCTCTACATAGAGAAGAGTATAAATCGCCAGTACCTAAAGCGATGACACTACTTCAAATCACGCAATGAGACCCTTTTTCGAGCGATTTTACAAAGAAAGCATTGTCATTCAAAACTATTGGAATCGCTGGTAAGTAAAATCCACTGAGCGGGAAGTCGCTGTGATTTCCCCATTGCACTGAATTTCTAATTGTGGGCGGGGAATACGACACCTGGATTTGTGGGAAATAGAATCGCTCCGTTGTTTAAATCTCTAGTAATCGCTTGTTAGGAAAAGATGAGCGACTTGTCGCTGGAACTCGCTTTTTAAAAATCACAGCAACTAAATCTCTCCGTGGGACATTAGCCTAAAGATTGAAATGGAGCAGTCTATGTTTCTTTTGTGGCAAAGCTGGAAATTGCTGCAGAAGTGATTTTGTTTCAAAAAAGCTGAAAAGATATTACATTTGACCTTTAAAATTTAGTTAATTTACAGGGATGAGCAAACTTTTTCACCTGGTACACATTTGCAGTGAAATTTGCCGTTTCGCCATGTTGTCAGTCACTCCGAGATAAAAAAAATGGCCCATGTCATGACTGATTTTTCTACCACTTCCCTATGTCAAGATTGACTCACTTCCCTGCTGTCCCTGTGTCAGGACTGACTTGTCTGCCACCCATGCATCAATAGGGACACTTCTGCCACATACTGTACCTGTGTCAAGATTAGCACAACCAACCTGGGCACTTTGTTGCTGTCTGGCAAGTATCAGTCTAAGAGAGCAGCAGGTCCGCCCTAAACCAGCTGCACCATTCGGACTGACCAACAAAAACACTTTAACCGCAATGTAATTTCGCCTTCCCATTGATTCTGATGGAATTTTCAGGTTTCTCAAATTATTCGGCAAAGCAAAAAGGGACAGTTTTGCTCATCACTAGCTGTAAGTAAAAGTTTACAAACCCCAAAATGCTGCCATATTTTATTTATCTGTGATAATAAACAGAATAATTATGTCTTAACACTATTTTTGCTCCATTCTTATGTCTGTAGATAAAGGTCCTTGATACCAAAACCAGGATAAGCAAGATTTGGGTGAATATCAAACTATTAACTGCTATGGAAAAAGTGTTATAAGATCTCACAAAAAATTCAGAAGGCGTTTTTCCTACAGAAAAATGATCAAAAAATGTTCACACATATATCACAATTTAATTATTCCTTTGTGTATTTCTTGTATATTCCCTGCATCATTATATTTCCATCCCTGAGGCTGCACCAAGACATAAATGCATCCCTTGTACAACTGACTCTCACAGATCAGAGTCTAAGTTGGCTTGAAATCTGGTCAGCTCTGTAGATCATTTACAGTACTTAGCACATCTGACATTAAACCCTAAAAGAACACTGTAGGTGAATCACTCCAAATTCCAGTTCCAGATTCACTGCCTTAGGATCTACAGATTTCTTTCCTACCAAAAAGCAGGAGCTCATTTTTTGAACGGAACATAAAGATGCAGCCAGCAAGTTTTCACATTTTGTCTCACTATGTCCAGACACCATTTTTTGAGTATTAAATCCTGCCTCTAGATGGTGCTAGAATGCAAAGACTTGCCAGAAAAACACAATAGTGGTGAATTTTAGTGTTTTTTCCCCCCCCCGTGTTAACTGGAAGAGACATAATGTGACAACATGGTAAATGAACTTGGCTGCATCTGTAAGGTAAGTTAGAAACATCGCTTTAAGGAGTCCAAGCAGGAGCATTCACCCTGAGCCTGACACACTGTGGGTCCCCTAGAACAGCACTGGGGAGTAACTCGATAACACACAATACAAAATGTTATTCACAAACTGTTTTGCTCTGGCTGGTGCAATTACCACTTTTTAAATGTGTCAGGACTCCCAAACCAATATACACCCCCGGCCGCTGCCACCACTAAGCACTTGGCAGAGTTTTAGAAGGTGGGTAAGTGACTGGCACACACAGTAATGTTTTTCTAGGAAAACCATTTAAATATTTTTGAACAAAAATAGAGTCCTATAGATTTCAACTGACACAGTAGTATTGCCCTGCATCTCTTTTTCTTTTTAAATACCATATAGATAGACAGATAATAAAGTGAGTAATGAAAGGTTTCCACAAATAGTAATAGTAAATCATTTCCATTATTTTGTCTTTTGAGCAATGACTAAAGTGTTTACTGCATAAAATAAAAGGTGTTGATACAATAAAATGTAACAGTAGAAACAAAATTAAAGAAGGTGAAAAAATAAATATAAATATAAAATATATAGATAGAGGTGGGGTAAGCAAGTTTAATTCTGAAGAAATGAATATTAGAAACCAAACCTCATCCAGGCCTGTTATTCTTTTGGGATTTCATGTATTTTACTATTTAAGGACTCCACTCTTCCTGTTGATATTTACCCTGTACAGTTTAACACTAATAGGAAATGTTATTATAGTGACACTGGTGTCTTCAAGTCCCACCCTTCATCATCCCATGTTCTTCTTCCTCAGTCACCTCTCTTTGTCTGATATCCTGTTGACCACCACTATTGTTCCCATAATGCTTTGTGGGATATTGAGAGGAGAGGTAATCTTGTCTGTAACAGATTGTATCACACAGTTTAATTTTTGTGGCATTGCATTAGTCTCAGAAAGCCTTCTCCTTGCAGTCATGTCCTATGACAGGTACTTGGCCATCTGTAACCCACTTAGATATATGTCTATAATGAACTCAAGGCTTCAGCTTCAGCTTGTGACTTTATGTTGGTTTTTCAGTATAACTATTTCAGTTGCAGTGTCCTCAATGATTGGCAGATTAAATTTCTGTGGTCCAAACATCATTGACCATTTCTTCTGTGATTTTATTCCTATCTTGCAACTTTCCTGTTCCGACACTTCTGCAGTAGAACTGAAGCAAAGACTGATTGCGGCGCCTGCGGCTGTGATTTCCATTGTATTTATTGTTGGAACTTACATTCGTATCTTTATTGCAGTTCTTAAAATTCCATCCACCTCAGGGAGACAAAAAGCTTTCTCTACTTTTAGCGCTCACTTGACAGTTGTGTGTATATTTTTTGGTACATTAATTGGTCTTTACGTGACTCCGCCCAGTGGAAATTACTTGAATGCAAATAAGGTTGTTTCTGTGCTGTATGCTGTGGTGACTCCATTGTCGAACCCCATTATATATAGTCTGAGGAACTCTGAAATAAGGATGGCATGTAAAAAATATATAGCCATCAGGAAGACAATGTAACATTGGTTTATTCAATTGGAATAGGAACCATCTTGTTGTATCTCGAGGAAGCTCTACAGGAATAATAATGTCTGTAACTTCATATAGCCCTGTTGTGTTCACCTGTGAATGGCCTTTACTTTGTCACAGAGTGAGGCATGATATAAATTGGTGGCAGAAAGGGAATAGAACCTTCTTCAGGCTGTATCATAATGGATCACAAACTGACTGAAAGACATCTGTCAGTCTTCAAAGGTTTATGCCGTAAGCAAGGAACTACCACAAAAGATCCTACTAAAGTCCAGATGGCAGCTCAGCAAACCAGAGCCCCCAATACTTTGTTTTCTAATGTTGCAGACCTATTAAAGGAGCAGGAAAAAGAAAAAGTGGTACTGGCAAGGCATTAAAAAGATAACATGAATATCAGTATCACAAAAACAGAGAAGCCAGAGACAGGGTGGTGCCAGATGGTATTATGGTACTACTGTGCTTAGCTGAAAGCCATAGCAACTGAACCTACAGGAGTAGGAGACACTTTACAGCACACTGTTTATAAAGACTTGAAGAAAGTGTTGTTGATTATAGATATTGTATCTCAAAGAGGCTCTGCAAAAAGAATAACTCACAAAATTATTATACTTTAGGTATGGCATGTTAATATTGGACATTCAGTACAAAGAAACATTTATTTATATAGCCTGTAACTTGTTGCTAGCTACATGAATGTTATTACTGCAGAATACATCTGCAGTAATACATACAGAATACAGAATACACCTGTCAATTCTTATTAGGGGAATATCAAGCGGCTGGGTGTTGCTATACATTTTGGAATAGGGATGTACCAAATCCACTATTTATGGGCCAAACCCTGAACCCTTTGGGAAAGCTTCGGCCGAATACCGGACCAAATCCTAATTTGCGTAGGTAAATCGGGAAAAAGAAGGGTGAAAAATGTTCAACTTCTGTGTTTATGCTGAAAAAGGTGCATCCCTATTTCGGAAGTGTATTAATCTTCAAATTTATCCTAAAGAATCCATGACCGCTATGGGAATCAGGGTTGGAGGCAAAGGTCAAAATAGGCAGCAAAACATTGCCAGAGTTCTGTTAAATAGGTGTAATGGTATGAACCATAGAAATTATTGTTAACTTGAGCACACTTATATAGGTAGTTAAAAAGCTGTTTAGAAATGTCCAACCTTTAGCTCCCCAGTAGCTAACAGATTACCACCCCTTCCTCAGATGAGCATAATGGAATAATTACAGCTTCTGTACATTATGTTTATATCCAAAGTATCTTAATGGAGGTGCCATTATTGTTACTTTTTATTTCTTATCTTTCTATTCAGTCCTTCTCCTATTCATATTCCAGTCTCTCATTCAAACCATTCCCTGGTTACTAAGGAAATTTTGACCCTAGGAACCAGATAGCTGCTGAAACTCTCCAAACTGGAAAGTGATATAGTTAAAAAAAACCCACAAATATTAAAAAATAAAGACCAATTCCACACTGTCTTGGAAAATGGCTCTCTACATCATATTTAACATTTAACTCAAAGGTAAATCATTATAGTTACTTTTTGGCACAGTCACTTTACTATCAGATTTTTTTTTCTTATTCTGATTTTTAGCTTTAAAATTTGCAGAAAAGAGTCGTGACTTTTCCCACATTAATTATGTGTCCGAACAGTTAAAAATCAGAATCAGAGAACAATTCCCCAGCTAAAACTTACTCAGATAATGTAGAAGTCAATGGCAGATGTCCCTTCCCTTCCCTGGAGGACCTTTCTTTTGCTTCAAAACTTTAGAGGTTTTGGATTTTTGACGCTGTTTTTTTGCGCCACAATTTGAAAAAGTCACAGTTTTCATGTAAAATTCATTACCACATTGACTTTTTCATGAATTTCTTTTCATTAATTAACGTTAATTAAAGAAACATGTTGATTATCCCTTTTAAAACATGTTCACTGATGATAATTGATTTATGATCTGGAGAATACACCCGGCCAATATACTGTAAATTCTACGGTCTTTTATGTCTCTTAAAGAAATTCTGTCATGGGTAAACAAGTTTTTTTTCAAAACCCATCAGTTAATAGAGCTTCTCCAGCAGAATCCTGCATTGTAAGATTTTTTTATATTTAATTTTGAAATTTCACATGGGGCTAGCCATATTCTTTATTTCCCAATGTGCCACAGCCATGTGACCTGTACTCTGATAAACTTCAGACTTACTGCTGCACTGCAAGTGCATATCCCCACCCCCTACCTCCCAGCAGCCGATCAGCAGAATAATGGGAAAGGAGCAAGATAGCAGCTCCCAGTAGGTATCAGAATAGCACTCAATAGTAAGAAATCCAAGTCCGGCTTGGGACTCCTCCAGTTACATGGGAGTAGGAGAAACAATAGGTTACCTGAAAGCAGTTCTAATGTGTAGCACTGGCTCCTTCTGAAAGCTCAGACTCAGGCACAATGCACTGAGATGGCGCCTACACACCAATATTACAGCTAAAAATGTATTTGTTGGTTCAAGATTAAAAGTGTAATTTAGAAATAAATTACCATAGAAATCATGACAAGTTTATTGCATACTGAAGATGTTGAGATGCTCACTTATTACAGGTAAGTTCTGTTTAAAAGGACACATAAATCCCCCAGTGTCCCCTATAAAGACAACCCAAGAACAAAAATCTGGGTCTTCACTGTCAAGTCTGATCTTACCAATACAGGTTTGTGGATGTTTGACATGGCTAATACAAAGGAGAGAACTGAAAAACAGTTATTGATGTATACCACATAAGCAAAAAAGTGTCTGCACACTCAAAAATTGCAAAAGAACAGAAAATTTTATAAAATACAAAACATAGAAAATAAAGCCCAACACGTTTTAACCCAATAATGGGTCTTCATTAGGGGCAAAAAAGTTAAAAAAGGGGCAGGAACTGCCCCTTTTTTAACTTTTTTGCCCCTGTCGAAGACCCATTATTGGGTTGAAACGTGTTGGGCTTTTTTTTCTATGTTTTGTATTTAATACCCCCTGCCCCTTTTTGTAACTTTTTTGCCCCGATGAAGACCCATTATTGGGTTGAAAAGCGTTGGGCTTTATTTTCTATGTTTTGTATTTAATAAAATTTTCTTTTCTTTTGCAATTTTTGAGTGTGCATACACTTTTTTGCTTATGTGATTATTTTTGGAGTTGCTAAATGGGTTCTCTCTAGTGTACTGCACCTCGTTCCTTATTCAGGTCTTGGTAAGGTGTGCACTCTGATATTTTGTATTATTGATGTATACCAGGCTGGAAAAAAATACAGTGTTGCAAGTCCCTCCTATTCAAAAAGAACATTGGTGCCCACTAGGAGGCAATTGGAAGAATGTTCTGTGGACAGATGGGACCAAAATAAAACCTTTTGACTTAAATGAGTTTTGTTTGGAGGAAGGGGAAGACTTAATTCTGCCTTGCCATCATTGATGGAACTATGAGTTCTAAATTGTACCAACAAATTCTGTAAGAAAATATATTCCAAAGCGCCACATTTAAGGAGACAGGGGGTAAGGACAGGGCTTGCCTCACCCTGAGGATTCAGGATACATTGGGGCCCCGACCTTACCATCTACCCTATAGTACATTCTCCCTGACACAGAAATGTGCACTTTGTGCTACAGAGGTCAAACAACTTGTCTTATGATCTTTACCTACCACAATTAACAGAATAAGTATGCCTCAGCACAATATTTTATTCCATTCTTCCAAAGAAAATATCTGAGTTTTTTTTTAATTTACAATATACAAATGCATTGGATAAACACAGTATCCCTGGAGGCTAATATTAAAAAATATCTCCCAGCTTAATTATATCTTTGTCTATTTTGATCATATTCCCCCATCAGCATCTCAAAGGCTGTAGTAGGATATAAAACCACCTAAAGAACAACTGAGTCTTGCAGATTAGAGTGACTGAGAGCTATCTTAGTATCTAACCAGCTCTGTAGATCATTTAACTAGTACCCTGACCATGAATCATGAGAGCACAGTATAGTAGAAATATTCCAGATGCCTCATCTTCTAGTTCCAGATTCACCTCCTAATATCCAGATTTATTTACTAGCATCTACTTAAAATGAACAAAGGGAATCAATTATTGACGGTAAGTTCAATGCATTGTTTAGAACAGTGATTCCCAACCAGTGGCTCAGGGGCAACATGTTGCTCCCCCAACCCCTTGGATGTTGCTCCCAGTGGCCTCAAAGGAGGTCTTCATTCTTGAATTTCTTACTTGGAGGTTACAAGTTTTAGAGGCATAAAGACCATGAGTACTATCAAACAGAGCCTCCTGTAGGCTGCAAGTCTATATAGGGGCTACAAAATAACCAATTACAGACTTTTTTGGTCACCCCCAGGAACTTTCGTCATGCTTGTGTTGCTCCCCAACCTTTTTTATATTTAAATGTTGCTCACAGGTTAAAAACATTGGGAACCCCTGGTTTAGAAGATACAAAGCATGGGTGATAGCACTGAGCCCAGCACATTGTAGGACACCCCAACAGCAGACCAGTGTTGGAGAGCTCAGTAACATAGCGCTATGTCAGTGCACAGGTGAAAGTACCAACTTCAGCTTGTAAAATGACTTTGCTAAGGAAATTTTATAATCCAAAGTACAACTGTTGCATCAGCCACCACTAAGACCTCAACACGTACCCCTATATGTAATAAAAGGCACAAGTTTGCCCAGTAGCAGTAACCCATAGCAACCAATAAGCTGTTTGCTTTTAAAGAGGTGACCAGTAAATGCCGCTTGCTAATTGGTTGCTATGAGTTACTGCACCTGGGCAAACTTAGTGCCTTTAACTACATAACCCCCATAGAAATTTGGTTGAGTGTCTGAAATACATACATACTGTACATCTAGCGGAACCCTTAACACATAACCCTGTTGGGTTGAATTTAGCATGCTGCACTGCATATGTTAGTACTGTACATGGACCATATCATGTATATTATGGACTGTTATTTAATGGTGCAGAATTTATTATGTGTCAGTAAGTTTCTATGAACTTTGAATTGAAGTGTAAAGAAAAAAAAAGGAGGTAATTTTATCCTAATAGGATAATATCCTAATCCTAATAGGATAATAAAAAGCACTGTTTGTGTGGGAAAACATTTTTAACTTGGATCAACAAACCCCTATGATTCTCAACGAGTAGTTTGGCCTTACATTGCTTTCTCTAAATATGTTTTCTCTAAATATCCTAAAGTGGAAATGGGAATATAATGGGATATTCTATAGTTATTCAGTAGTAACCAAATTTCAGTATATCAGGATCTGTTAAAGAAAACATTTGATTGGCTGAAAAGGATTATTAGACTGGGAGCAACCCAGGAGATAATACAACACAAATGTGGGGGAAGAAATACACTGGTAAGATCAATAGTTGGAGAGAGGAAGAAACAATGAAAAGGGAAATATTTAGAAAAACAATTGAATGAAAAATGTCTAACAAAAGATTTATTGAATAACTGTAAGTTTATCAAAATAACTGTTCATATAATTTCTTCGTAAGGTAATGGATATAGGAAACCATACCTTCTCCAGGCCTGTTATACTCTTGGGATTTCATATATTTTCCCATTTAAAGATTCCAGTCTTCATGCTGATATTTATCCTGTACAGTTTAACAATAATAGGAAATATTACATTAGTTGCACTGGTGTCTTCAAGTCCCACCCTTCATCACCCCATGTTCTTCTTCCTCAGTCACCTCTCTTTGTCTGACATCCTGTTGACAACTAATATTGTTCCTTTAATGCTTTATGGGATATTGAGAGGAGAGGTGGCCATCTCTTTAGTTGAATGTATCACACAGTTTCATTTTTATGGCACTGCATTAGCCGTAGAAAGCCTTCTCCTTGCAGTCATGTCCTATGACAGGTACTTGGCCATCTGTAACCCACTTAGATATATGTCTATAATGGAACGGAAGCTTTGCCATAAGCTTGTGGCTTTATGTTGGTTTTTCAGCTTTATTATTGTAATTGCATTATCTTCAGTGATCGGTAGATTACACTTCTGTGGCCCAAACATCATCGACCATTTCTTCTGCGATTTATATCCTATCTTGCAACTTTCCTGCTCTGACACTTCTGCAGTAGAACTGGAGCAAATACTGATTGCAGCACCTACAGCTGTGACTCCATTTGTATTTACTGTTGGAACTTACATTCGTATCTTTATCACCGTTCTCAGCATTCCATCTAACTCAGGGAGGCAGAAAGCTTTCTCTACTTTTAGCTCTCACTTAACGGTTGTCTGTACATTTTTTGGGTCCTTAATAGGTCTTTATGTGGCTCCTCCCAGCGGAAATTATTTGAATGCAAATAAGATTGTTTCTCTGCTCTATACTGTGGTGACACCATTGTCCAATCCAGTTATATACAGTCTGAGGAACTCGGAAATAAGGAAAGCATTTAAAAAGTATGTAAGCACAATAAAGACAGGTAAGAGATAAGAATTAGCAATTGTGATCAGAAAATGGTATAAGTCTATGTTGTGCTGCTTGTAAAGGGGAAAATATCACCCAGCAGTAAGGCAAGTTATCCAGAAGACTTCTGAGGTCTCAGTGGAAGGACAGAGAACTATGCAGCCCCTGGTCTGTCTTCAGTGATGGCTTTTTATGGTCCCAGGGTTTCTGTTGCAGAGACAATGACGATTACTTAAGGATGGTCAGAGAGAAGACTGTATGCAGTAATCAGCGGCGGAACCTAGAACAGAAAATGTTTAGATGCTAGTTGGAGCAATAACAGCTCATTCTAGAATACATATATACATGGGTTAACAGGCCTGTTAGGGCAAAAATACCAACTGCATTCCACCAGCAGTTGTCAGATTTCAACTTCTAATACCCCTCTGTCAGGTATCAATAGCTAGAGGATAGGTTTGCTTGCTCTTTGGCTGCTCTAATGATAGAGATAGTCTATAGACTAAGTTGCAGTACAACAACTTTTCTGCAGTCAGCTGTGCAAAAAAACAAAATGCATTCATTAAAAATGTTTGCTTTAAAAGCCATTCCTTGGTTTATAGTTGCACTCACAGTGCTCAGTCCTTCCTGCCTCTTAATCTGAATCAAGTTCAGCTGCACCTACTGACGCAGGGGAACCCTGGAGCTTCCACCACCTCCGGCCCAGGCTGTGAGGTCAGTGTTTACACAGGGACCTGCTCCAGTTGTGCCAAAACAATAGCATGTACAATGCTGCCAATAGGACTCACGATTTTCAGTTCAATGGCATCCAACTCATGTTGAAGTACTTGCAATTGTGCTAATTTTAGTGCAATGGCCACAACTGCATCAGGCACAACTCCCCCTGGAGACAACAACAATGCTGGAATTCTGTGAAAAAAGGCGCATTGTGGAAAAAACATGGAGATTGCACTTAAAATTACACTTTGCTCATGGCATTACCCCTTATGAGATAAACAGAATAATAACTGCAAAAATACTGGTGAAAAGTTTACAGTACTAATAAGAAAGGATATGTAATAGCTGCTTTAGGGCTTTATGGGCTCCAGTTTTTTCTCCTTACAGCTCCCGTTTCCTCCTCTCAAAAGCAATGAAAAAACCTTCTGAAGGGACAAGTATAACAACATACTGTGGTATATTATCTTTTTATACAGTGCATAAGGTGAAGTTTACATGCCGTTTAAATAAAGACAAGTGTTTTTATGGTTAGGCCACACATTAGGCTGATCTGCTGTCACCTGTAATGAGCAACCTTACTCACCTCAATCAAGAATTCCAAATGAATTCCTTTCACCAAACCTTCATGTACAGAATCACAGGACAAGCTGCAATAAAATATAGAGTTTTTATGTTTTATTAAATAAATATCCAACAACCACTCACAGAGGTTACACAGAGGATTTGCACAAGGCGTAACAAATAATTTTGCCACTAGCTATCAGAACCCTCAATTTTTTCTCTATGCGTTTCACTTGGCATTGCCAAGCCTCTTTTGGACTGGATGCTGTGGATAGTTTGCAAGCCAGTATTAAATCCACTATTGCTATGTTGCAATATATGATATGGTATTATGCATTTACCCTTTCCTGCTGGCTGAAATCATACCAGGTGTTTTTTACAGCCGTCTTAATTATTATTGTAAAGGGGTACCAATTGCAGTTGGTACTGGGTGTTCTCCATCTCTCTTCTTGGTTCTTCTCTTTCCCCAATGGCTTTTGTTCTGCTAGGGGCAGGGGGGACTATAGGGACACAGGGAATGGTGGTTGGCTAATGCAGGTTACCAGCCACAATATGGCTAACCTCTGATGTCACAGGTGACCTCAGCAAATGAGCCAGCCTCAGTTTAGAAAGTGTGTATTGAAGGAGCTGTTAAGAGGCAGTGTTTCAAAAAAAAAAAAAAAAAAAGAAATACTTTTTATAATGCAAGGACGTAAAGCCTGAAGAGAGAAAGAAGCATCTAGATATAGAGGGTGAGAGAAACCAAAAGTTTTTTACAACATTCATTGCAACTATTGCATTACATTGTTGTTCAACTGGAAGAAGAAAGAGGTGCTGCAGCACTGAAACCTAGTTAAAGACAAAGTTATGCTTCATCTGCAGGAACCTGACTTTAATTTTTGCTGCATTAACCTCATCATTTTGTAAATATTTGATTCATTTATTATTATTTTGGGAAGAAAATTGTTTATCTGTGTCTGCTGCATTCCATAACAGAAACAAAACATTGAAAGAACATTGCCTGGTCTGGATTTCTAATACCAACACACCCTTGGTACACACCATGATTTGTTATTTTATTGTTACAACTGGTATTGATAGTTGTGCTTACTTTTTCACTGCAATTTGGCACTATTTGTACTTTTAATGGCAGACAGTTTTTGAATATTTTGTGCTCAGTTTAGGGGCTTTTCCTGGAGGGAATTTTAATTTAACCAAGGCAAACTATATGTTGTTTTTTTCAAAATATGATAGCAATATCATGTAATTTCTCTTCTGTAACAAGATATAGGCTTCTAAATATCTACATTGTTCACATGAACACATACTGTATATCAGAAACATAATTTATTTTATCCACAAAAAAATCCCATGTCTCCTGAACGTACCAATACCAAATATGTATAGATTTATAGAGATTTCATACTTGTATAGGTCAAAAACTCCCAGCAGTACACTACTAACTTTCCAAAGCACTGCTCTGGAAATCTGCATACTTCAGATATCAAGGCCAAAAATTCCACTAACAGTAGGTTTACTCTAGAAAACCATAGATTTTTTAAAATAACAGATTCTGACAAATCCAAAATAGGTAAATATGTCTTTGTACTCCAAGCAACCAACTTGCAATGCTTTCCTAAAGTTAACATTTTTTAGAAAAATTCATGAAATGTAAATAAAAAATTACCTCAACCAGTCTACTGCATCTTAACTCCTCTTATCCAGAAACTCCCAGGTCCCCTAGCATTCTGGATAATAGGTCCCATACCTGTAACTTGCTTTACATCTGAAACTGGAGACCAGTAAACTATAATGAATTAATCACTCATATACATTTTTTATACATTAACAATAGGTATTGCATGGATTTCTGAAACATTTCCTTTATTATGAGCCTATGACATATGAGATGCAAATACATTAATTGGTTTTAATTTGACAGGCCAAATGTGCTACAGTTTTACTTCCAATGACACAATAGAATCATTAGGTGCAGAGAACTCTGCAGCTCACTATTCACATGTATAGGATTTTTAGGCACAAGTTTAATAAAGGATGACTATCAAGTTCTGGATGTTTTGATACTAATTAATATACCCTTAAGAATTATATACAAGAAACGAGTGCTATGTACAAGTAAGTGAAACCCCAACATAAGATAAAGAAACATTTATTACTTGTCTGTGAAGGTTCTCATTCATCCAGGTCATGGTATATCCGAAGCAATTCAGAAATTGAGAATTAAGAAAGCCAGTTGGATGAGTAATGAAACATATTTATGAAAAACACAGCAAGTCCAGTTGCTTTGACTTATTACTACAGATAGATTTCAATACTTCTTTGTCAAGAACTATTAAATGTAACAATATGTGGCAGAATTGGCAAATGTTTAAAAAGGGTATAGATTTTCAAATATACTGTATATGGAAACAAAAATCAGATGCAATATCTTAATACTGATAGATATGTCTTGCTGTAAAATTGCTCTTTGAATATAATTATTTAGAAATGACCAGCATGTAGTTGCACTGTGGGTGCATTACATACAAGCTTGGTAAACCCCTTTTAATATAATTTCTTGTTATTACATGATTTAATCCAAGACCAGATTCTCAGTCTTTAATGTGAAGATGAGTGAAATGTTCTTATGAAGTGTTCCTATGTACTAGACCAGTGATCCCCAACCCTTTGGATGTTGCTCCCAGTGGCCTCAAAGCAGCTGTTTATTTTTTAATTCCTGGTTAGGAGCCAAGCGTTGATTGCATAAAAACCCAGTATAATGCCAAACAGAGCTTCCTGTAGGCTGCCAGTCAACATAAGGGCTACCATAATTGGCATCTCCAGGAACTTTTTCCATGCCTGTGCTGCTCCACGACACTTCTTCTATTTGAAATTGGCTCATGAGTACAAAAGGTTGGGGATCCCTGTACTAGACAAATACTGCCAAAATAAACTGTGTTTAATTCTTTAGGTGTTTTGTGTAATATTATTTTTATAAGGTCTGGTGAAGACTTCTTTGTCACATGCTTGCCAGCAGCCATACCAGCATGTATCATAGCGGCACTCACTGGTGACAGCCTATTCAAACCCTATGGCCAATGCTGTACACAGTGACTGATGAATAGGAACCATGACAGTATTTTATGCAGTGCAGCCATGAGCAGCAAGTGATGTCAGTGATGCGGTGGTAAAGCTCATGTAATGGCATGACATCTCCATCCCTTAAGGGGGGTCTGTACTCAGCAGATGTAACAAGCTGGTTGAGCCAAACCTCAGATTAAAAGATATGGAATTAACCATTTATTAAGTTATATGTTTGATGGCTCTAAATGAATGATTTCCAGTCTGACGCTAGGGGGCTGATTTACTAACCCACGAATCCGACCCGAATTGGAAAAGTTCCGACTTGAAAACGAACATTTTGCGACTTTTTCGTATGTTTTGCGATTTTTTCGGATTCTGTACGAATTTTTCGTTACCAATACGATTTTTGCGTAAAAACGCGAGTTTTTTGTATCCATTACGAAAGTTGCGTAAAAAGTTGCGCATTTTGCGTAGCATTAAAACTTACGCGAAAAGTTGCGCATTTTTCGTAGCGTTAAAACTTAACGCTACGAAAAATGCGCAACTTTTCGCGTAAGTTTTAACGCTACGCAAAATGCGCAACTTTTTACGCAACTTTCGTAAAGGATAGGAAAACTCGCGTTTTTACGCAAAAATCGTATTGGATCCGAAAAATTCGTAAAGAATCCGAAAAAATCGCAAAACATACGAAAAAATCGCAAAGTACCGATCATTACGAAAAAAACGCAATCGGACTCCATTCGACCCGTTCGTGGGTAAGTAAATCAGCCCCTAGGTGTAGAGAGCGGTGGGATCCTGGATAAGTGCTTTTCAAATGTGCACCTATTACTACTCTTGCACTTGCATCTGAGGTTCTTACAAAGACCCACCTGAAAGTGTGTAAATTCAATTCTTGATATTCTTGAAAACACTGTACAACCAGAAAGCCATAGATGTGACAGAATGAACAAGAAAAAGCAGCCGTTAGATCATGAAAGCAGCCATTAAATAACATTATACACACAAACATTACTACTATTAATACAGGTATGGAGTCCCTTATCCCGAAACCCGTTATCCAGAAAGTTCTGAATTATGGAAAGGCCATCTCCCATAGACTCCATTATAAGCAAATAATTCTAATTTTTAAAAATGTTTTCCTTTTTCTCTGTAATAATAAAACAGTACCTCTACTTGATCCAAACTAAGATAAAATTACCCCTTATTGGGGCAGAACAGCCCTATTGGGTTTATTTAATGGTTAAATGATTCCCTTTTCTCTGTAATAATAAAACAGTACCTGTACTTGATCCCAACTAAGATATAATTACCCCTTATTGGGGGCAGAACAGCCCTATTGGGTTTATTTAATGGTTAAATGATTCCCTTTTCTCTGTAATAATAAAACAGTACCTGTACTTGATCCCAACTAAGATATAATTACCCCTTATTGGGGGCAGAACAATCCTATTGGGTTTATTTCATGGTTAAATGATTTCCTTTTTCTCTGTAATAATAAAACAGTAACTGTACTTGATCCCAACTAAGATATAATTACCCCTTATTGGGGGCAGAACAGCCCTATTGGGTTTATTTAATGGTTAAATGATTCCCTTTTCTCTGTAATAATAAAACAGTACCTGTACTTGATCCCAACTAAGATATAATTACCCCTTATTGGGGCAGAACAGCCCTATTGGGTTTATTTAATGGTTAAATGATTCCCTTTTCTCTGTAATAATAAAACAGTACCTGTACTTGATCCCAACTAAGATATAATTAATTCTTATTGGAGGCAAAACAAGCCTATTGGGTTTATTAAATATTTAAATTATTTATTAGTAGACTTAAGTTATTGAGATCCAAATAATGGAAAGATCCCTTATCCGGAAAACCCCAGGTCCTGAGTATTCTGGATAACAGGTCCCATACCTGTACTAGTAATATAAAATAGTCATAAGCAAATAAACTTCAGTTGTAAATTGACATGAAACAAAGCCAAGCCAAAAACGGGCAAAGGAAACTCAATGGATCAATAAAAACCACCGCACTGAAAAAAGAAACATATTTTATTTATCACATCATCTCTAAAGCTTTCCAGGTTTCATGCCCAAGAAGCCTACGATTAAGTGTCTCTTGGGGCATGAAATGCATTAAGCTTTATGTTATAAATAAAATGTTTTTCTTTTTCCTGCAATTTGGTGACCTTTGTGGATCTCTTGAGTGCCCATCATCCATTCTTTGCTTATTTTAACATTTTTTTTTTTTTCTGGTGAACCTGAACCTGAACCATTGTTTTAAGTTGGTGAGTTTTCAGCTATTCGTTCCTGTGCCCTGCCTTCTGTTTATTGCCATTAAACCAAAACAAACCATGAAGGATAGAATAAAATGAGAATATAAATGAGAAGGAAAGCGACAGTGCCTTATTTTGTTACACCCTTAAAAATGTAACATTGTGTGAATTGTTTATATTTTAATTGGAGCGTAATTAGCTCAAAATAATTTCTCCTTAAGGAATATTTTATACCACAGGGTTCCCATGACAAATTATATAAACAGTCTAACTGGCTGTGTATCTGTACAGTCATTAGTACAATTCAGCATTTCCCACTCTTTCTTCATCTCCAGTTTCATATGGTTCAGCGGACTACGAGCAAGGTAATATCTGCCATCAGCATACACCTATATTCTTACCTTGAATTGGATCTTTGAAAAATATATAGAAAAAGACAAAGCAAGAAAATTCAATACTTGTGATTTTTAAGAAAAGCAGAAACCAACTAGTGTACAGAAGTTCATTTCTAATGGATATTTTAGCTGGGGTGATACAGAGATCTATAAGGGTATGCTTTGACCAAATATACTGGATATTCTTAAAAACATAACTTTTATGGAGCTGAAATGGCGCAGGTTAAACGCATAAAGGAGGCAGAGATTAGGGGAAGGTTGCAATGATTCTGATCCAGAAAGTTTCTCTATCAGGCAAGAAAGGGCTTTAACTTGAATTACAGGTACGGGATCCCTTATCCAGAAACCCGTTATCCAGAAAGTTCTGAATTACGGAAAGGCCATCTCCCATAGACAAATAATTCTAATTTTTAAAAATGATTTCCCTTTTCTCTGTAATAATAAAACAGTACCTGTACTTGATCCCAACTAAGATATAATTACCCCTTATTGGGGCAGAACAGCCCTATTGGGTTTATTTAATGGTTAAATGATTCCCTTTTCTCTGTAATAATAAAACAGTACCTGTACTTGATCCCAACTAAGATATAATTACCCCTTATTGGGGGCAGAACAGCCCTATTGGGTTTATTTAATGGTTAAATGATTCCCTTTTCTCTGTAATAATAAAACAGTACCTGTACTTGATCCAAACTAAGATATAATTACCCCTTATTGGGGGCAGAACAGCCCTATTGGGTTTATTTCATGGTTAAATGATTCCCTTTTCTCTGTAATAATAAAACAGTACCTGTACTTGATCCCAACTAAGATATAATTACCCCTTATTGGGGGCAGAACAGCCCTATTGGGTTTATTTAATGGTTAAATGATTCCCTTTTCTCTGTAATAATAAAACAGTACCTGTACTTGATCCCAACTAAGATATAATTACCCCTTATTGGGGGCAGAACAGCCCTATTGGGTTTATTCAATATTTAAATGATTTTTAGCAGACTTAAGTTATAGAGATCCAAATTACAGAAATATCCCTTATCCAGAAAACCCCAGGTCCCGAGCATTCTTAATAACAGGTCCCATACCTGTATTTTCAAAAAATGGTATTTACATCAGAAACATGGAGATTATACAGTTTATGTTTGGCATTTGAATTGAATGCCCATTGAAGTTCTATTGTTAATGTGTGCTGTGTGTAAGGCTCCTTACCAATGAAGAGTGCATTTTAATGTACTTTATAAAAGTGTTTCTTAAAAGTGTATTATTCCGATTTCTGTTCATTTATTAGGTTATGACTATAGGAAACAAGACCATATCCCCAACTGTTATTCTCTTGGGATTTCACATGCATGCCTTCCATTTTAAGATTCCTTTTTTCATGCTGATATTTATCCTCTACAGTTTTACGATAATTGGAAATATTACATTAGTTGCACTGGTGTCTTTAAGTTCTACCCTTCATCATCCCATGTTCTTCTTCCTCACTCACCTCTCCTTGTGTGATATTCTGCTCACTACCAATATTGTTCCTGTGATGCTATGTGGGATACTGAGAGGAGAGGTACGCTTTACTATAGCTCATTGTATCACCCAATTTCACATTTTCGGCACAGCATTAGCTTCAGAAAGCCTTCTCCTGGCAGTCATGTCGTTTGACAGGTACTTGGCCATTTCCAACCCTCTTCGATATATGTCTATAATGGATAAGAAGTTTCGCATTCAGCTTGTTTTCGCATGTTGGTTTGTAAGCGTCACACTTTCGACTACAGGGGCTTTATCAGTGAGCAGGTTACATTTCTGCGGTCCCCATTTCATTGACCATTTCTTCTGTGATTTCTTCCCTATCCTTCAACTGTCATGTTCTGACACTTCCGCTGTAGAACTGGAACAAATACTCATTGCAACACCAGTAGCTGTGATCCCCATTGTATTTATTGTTGGAACTTACATTTGTATCTTCATCACAGTTATTAGAATCCCATCCACCTCGGGGAGACAGAAAGCTTTCTCTACTTTCAGCTCCCACTTGATGGTTGTCTGTACATTTTTTGGGTCCTTAATTGGTCTTTATGTGGCGCCTCCCAGTGGAGATTATTTAACTGCAAATAAAGTTGTTTCTCTGCTCTATACTGTGGTGACACCATTGTCCAATCCTGTAATATACAGTCTGAGGAACTCAGAAATAAGACTGGCCTTCAAAAAATTTGTGGGGGCTATAAAGGCAGGTTAGTAACAGGAAAAGTAATCTATACAAGTTAATGTATATCCAAAGTAGGCTTATGATAATAAAATAAATCTGTGGAACTCATGTTTACTATGTTTCCCACCACTGTAGTAGATGGCTTATATCGCATTTCTTCCAAACCATTATGAAATATCACTGATGAATAGTGATAAGTGAATTTTTCACCAGGCATGGATTTGCAGTGAATGCCATTGGTGAATTGTTTCGCGAAACTTCTGTGGAAATTCAGCGCGGAAAAATTTGGTGCTCAGAAATTTTTTGGCGCGGGTGCATCAAAAAGGGTGCGGATGCATAAAAAGGGGGTGGTCGTGGTAAAAAGGGTGCGGTCACGTCAAAAACGGTGCGGTCGCGTCAAAAAGGCATGGGCGACAAAAAAATAAACGCTGACGACAAAATAAATTGACATGGGCGACAAAAAAAAAATGTGTGTTTGGCAAATTTTTCGCTGTTTCGCTAATTTTCTTGCCGTTTCGCGAATTTTATGGCGAAGCAAAACAGGATAGATTCATTCATCACTACTGATGAACTGAAAGTCATGCTGGGATACAAATGAATACATGGGGAAGGTAAACTGCAGACCGCACTAATCTCTGTAATAAATGACACTGACCACATGAAAGCTCGATAGAGAAAGACCACAGGTAATATACTAGTATGGTAACATTGTACTATAGTAACAGGTTAAAAAAAGACACTTGGCCATCGAGTTCAACCTTTTTTGTCTGTATAAAACCTGCCCAACTGCTAGTTAATCCAGGGGAAGACAAGAAAAAAACATCTGAAGTCTCTCTAATTTGTCAATGAGGGGAAAAAAATATTTCCTGACTCCAAGATGGCAGTTAGACCGTTAGGGCAGGTAAATTCTGTCCGTGACTGATAACATGTGAGTGTGCCGGTTGCATATGACATTTTTAAACATTAAGAAGTGCAACAATGGATGCAAGCTGTTATTATTTTGCTGTTATGTACTTGCCCCCTGCCCTACAGCTTACCACCCCTGTGCTCCAAAATTCATGAGAAGTGGACAGGTGACAGCTCGTAGGCATCCCCCTGTGTGGGCTGCGTTTTGTCCTCCCTCGTACCAGATTTCTAATTCAGCACAAGGCGCAGAGTGCAGATAACCCCCTTTTAAAAGTGGAAGTGAAAGGAGGAAGGCAAAAATCCCAAACGGGACAGATTCGCTCATCACAAAGGTTTTATAGTCACTCGCTCTGCATGCCTCACTGCAAAATTGTGACAATGTGCATATAAATCATAGCAGATCTATACTGTTCTGTACATTAACAGACACCACATATACAGATGGTTTCAACTTTATTCAGACCCTTGTCCCAGATGCCCCACAATGTCACCATATTTAAATAGATCATTTTCACAGCCGTTTCCATTAATTGAATGTTGTAACCATATCATGCTGTTATGTGCAACGGTGCGTTATGGATTTTATGTGATATGAAAGGAAAGCTTGCTCTGTCTGTAAGGTAATCTTCTACTTTAATGTAAACTAATCTCCTCTTCGGAAGAAAATCAATCTGTTTTATCGGGATATTCATTTTCAGGTTCAGTTCCTGTACTTTGTCACAGTGGCAGATAACAAGTGGGCAATGTAACTCCAGGTGCTAGGCCTCCATTAAAGGTTTGGCCAATGAACAAAGTATAATCATTTCACTCATTCATTAAGTAAATTGGAAATACATTTCAGTAACTCAAGAACTCAATTATTCCAATTACCGACAAGCTCACTCTGATTAACTTGATTAATAAATAGTGACACAATTGCAATGGAAAAATTGCATAATTACAATTAGCAATGTAATAACCTAAGTGACAATATTATATTGTAACATATACATTCTTATTCTGTGACTTTTTAACTTGCTAGCATTTTTATTACATACAGTTCATGAATTCATAACGCAAGGTACAGTTTATCTATAGAACCTACCATGAAGGAGGCAAGCCTCATATTGGCAGCTAAAAACATAAAACTCTTGGTACAGAGATTTTTTTAAATTAGACATTTAGGTATTAACTACATGGGGAAATTGGGGAGAAAGGCTTTATACACCTTATGGCCTTCTAAGGAGCATTTCTGAAATATTCCTCACAGGTTGCTGGTTTGCACTATACATTATTTGATGCAATGCAGTGAATCTTGCTGTAATAGGTGCAGTGATAGTCTAGTTTTAAATGCATGGCCACCATTAAAATATGCGGATCATTTAAGATTTACTAACCTGGTGATGTAACCTGGTAGTATGACCAGATGTAACCTCAGTTACTGATGATGGACTATTTAGGGGAATAAAAGGGCTTGACCAAGAGCATTATCTAAGTGTCTATGGATATGTGGACAATTCTATTATAAAGCTTTTTGATCCAGAGGTGTTTGATGTCAGTTTTAGGATATTCCATAATTGCTAGGAATCATGGGTGTCCACTAGTGATGAGCGAATCTGTCCCGTTTTGCTTCGCTGAAAAATTTGCGAATCTTTCAAAAGATGCGCAAAACGGTGGAAAATTCACAAAAACGGTGAAAATGTTGTGTGTCAAAAAAAATTGTTGCCCACAACTATTCTTTTGTCGCCCATGGCTATTCTTTTGTCGCCCACGGCTATTCTTTTGTCGCGTAGCTATTTTTCGTCTCCCACGGCTATTCTTTCGTTGCGCGGCTATTCTTTTGTCGCCCGCGGCTATTCTTTCATCGCGTGGCTATTCTTTCGTCGGCCGCGGCTATTCTTTCGTTGCGTGGCTATTCTTTTGTCGCCCGCAGCTATTATTTTGTCGGGCGGCCATTCTTTTGATGCCCGCAACTATTCTTTTGACGTGGGCATTAATTTTTGGATGCGCGGTGAATTTTTCCACGGCAAATTTTTTCATCCATTTCCCGAAACAATTCGCCAATGGTGAAATGCGGAAATTTGCCGCGAATCCATGCCTAGCAAAAACCTTTGCACATCACTAGTGTCCACAGAAACGACAAGCAGGGCAAAGCTGGACATTTAATCAGTGATCTGGGACTGCAAACTGTAAGCTGTGAGGTATGCAAAATTCCAGGTGACTATTTGTAGACCCATGCTAGGGATAGTCAAAAATGTAACATACATATAGTTGTATTTTTATATAAACACTAAATCCTTGTAAGAACTATAAAAATGCTGTGGTACCAGTGGTGTCAGCTTAAACAGTGTCGGACTGGCCCACTAGGATACAAGGAAAACCCAGGTATCAGTTGGCTCCCTTGGTCATAATCATTTGGCCTATTTTGTGGTTATTCTCTATTTTGAGGTTATTCCCTATATCTGTATGGGAATAAAGAGGCTAAATAGATGAAAGGATAAATTTTAGTATATATAAAGAGAAAAGACTAGGGGAATAAAGATGCCGAGGAAGGAGACAAGGAAAAATAGTTTGGAGACAGTTCTCCCAAATGAGAGACATTTGTGTCTTTAGCCAATACCCAACTCCTCTCCTCTGGACCAAACCAGTTCCAATGAATAAGGTATTGAATGTTACCTCTGAACTTGCAAGAATACACAATATCCTATCAATAGATACAGGAGGAGAAGGAGGAGAATCGGAAGAGAAGTCATTGTAGATCACAGGTTTATGGATGGAGACATGAAAAGAATTTGAAATATTCATACTGGGAGGACGTTCCAGTTTCACACAAACAGGATTGATGATATCTTTAATCTTGAAAGGCCTAATGAAGCGAGAACCCAACTCGGAGGTAGGAAGATAAAGTCTAATATTCTTAGTAGATAACCAAACGAACCCCCCAACTTAAAGGAAGGAGCCTGTCTGCAATGTTTATTTGCCAACTTCTTCTGGTGGGCTGAAGCTTTCACAAGGGCTTGGTGGGCTCTGGACCAAATAGACTTAAGGTCACAGACAGCAACTTCAGCAGCAGGAACATCTACCTTAAGAACAGAAGAAGGAAGAGCGAGAGGGTTACGGCCTTAGACACAGAAAAATGTTGAAGAGCCCAAGGCTTCATGTCTACAGTTATTATGGGCAAATTCAGCCCAGGGAAGTAGCTCCGACCAGTTGTCATGGTTCTGGGAAATAAACAGCGAATAAACTGCTTAAGTGCTTGATTGGTTCTCTCAGTTTGGCCATTGCTTTGTGGAAGAAAAACCATGGAGCTGGAAAATCTGTTTAATGAAAGTACTTGACAGGAGAGCAGCAGCCTCTTCAATTAAATGGAATGGGCCATCTTCAAAAAGTGATCCACGACCACAAAAAATTGTAGTAAACTCTGCTAATTCGGATAAATCTACAAAGTCCATAGAAATGTCGGACCAGAGTTGATTCAGAATAGGCAAAAGATGAAGAAGACCACAGGGAAGAGAATGTGGAACCTACTTTTGGGCAGAATTTGGACAGAACATCCAGCAACAAATTAGGAAACATCTTGGACAAGAGAAGACCACCAAAATTATCTAGAAAAAATGTCAAAAGATTTCTTAACCCCTGAAGGAATGACCCCATGAAAGAACTTAAGGCAATCCTGAGGTACAAGAGTCGTACCAGAAGGACATCTCATTGGAAACAGGCTGGACTTTTGTCGCCCAGGCTGGACTAGGCACACTGGAGCCACCAATCGCTCGGGGGAAATAATAGGACAGTGAGAGACCATGAAAGTTTCTTCTGCAGCCAAAGATCTGGATAGAGCATCGGCTTTGGTAATTTTAGACCCAGGTCTATAGGAAACAATGAAATTATACCCGAAAGAATAATGCCCATCTGGCTTGCCTGGGATTCAGTCTTTTTGCAGAAGAAATACATTCCAAATATGTGAGAATAGTAACTGATCCCTCTAACAGATTCCTCTAACAGATGACACCATTCTTCCAAAGCTAATTTCATGGCCAGTAACTCCCAGTTTTCCACATCATAATTTCTTTCAGAAAGGGATCATTTACGGGAGAAAAAGGCACAACAATGAAGAGGACCATGAAACTGTTGAGATAGGAAAAATGAGGATAAATGAACAGGATGTATCCAGATGAATTAAAACTGGAGTGGAAGCAAAGGCGGCCATCAATGTTTAAAAAGCCTTCTGGGCCTCAGGAGACCAAGAAGATTTAGGGGCAGATTTATCAAAACACGAGTTCGAATCCCGAATGGGAAAAATTCGGACTGGAAATGAAAATTTTTGAAGATCGTATTAGTCACGATAATATCATATTGGTGATCCGAAAGTAACAAAAATTTCATACCGAACGATTGTAAACAGCGGCAAAACGAATCCGTTTTTTTTGCGCTAAAAATACGAAAAAGTTTCGCAAGCGTCGAAAAAGTCACGCAAGGTACATGTGAGAGCTGTGTTAGGAGCCACAATCTGAGATAATCCCTTTATGAATCACCAATAAAAATTGGCAAAACCAAGGGAACGTTGAATGGCTTTCAGTCGCACAGGTGTAGGCCCATCTGAAACTGCAGAAACAAGAATAACTATTAAATGGAACCCTGTCTCTTGGTCACTAGTGTCAGTGGCCCCAGCCACAAGGCATTTCCAGTTCTAGATCAGAAAGATGCAAAAAGATCTGTAAACAACAGAAAATAAACACCAAGGGGCCCATTTACCAACATTCATATCTTCTTTGTTTTTTTACAAATCATTTATCTTAGCACTAAAAATCGGGGATTATACTAATTACTCTAAAAAGCTGCCGAGGCCATGTAGAAGTCAATGGCAGCCGTCCTTTTTCAATTGGAAAATCTTTCTTTGCTTTGTGGTTTTAGAGGTTTTGGGGGTTTTCCAGTGTTTTCATTTGTACAAAAATTCTTATGAAAATGAGCATTTCAAGGTTTTTGTATTCATGTTTGGATTCTTTTTGTGGATTTTTTTGTTTGTGCTTTTTATTGAAGGCTGTTTTTTTTGTGGTTTTAGTGGCATTTATGGTTTTAGTGAAAATGAGTTTTTAGGCATAACTAACATTGAAGGTCTTGAATATAAGGAATTACTATTCAATCTGATATTTAGAACACTGTCTAGAGTAATAATTTCTTTTAGATATTTGCAAAATACCCAATTCCCTACATGATTTCATCTAACACCTCTGGGATCTCATAGGATATATAAATGCTCTTTGTTACTCTAAACTATCAGCACGTCTGACTGTAAATCCTACAGTATCAAGCTTTGATTTTACCTTCTTCAGATTCATTCAAAACAAAACATACAATATTTCAGGTAAATGGAATTTTTGCTTAGATCCGTCTGATTATCGACATTCCCTCAATGAAGGAAATAAGTGAAAGCCTTGGCACAGCTTTAATTCTGAAACCATTGTGGATAGTGTTCTTCTGCTCATTAACATCATCCAGCTATAATCACTACTTTGCCAATGCTGGTTACCTAGTTCAGCAGAGAAGGAAATATCTGAAGATTATTTTTACAGTTATACCACGATGTTATTCACCCCACAGTGATTAAAATTGCTTCACGGATACCCCAGGCTGGAGCTCCTATCAGCAGACTGTGCTGGCCTGGGGTACTTTTCAGAGAGCACCACAAAATAATCCTTTTTTCCACTTCTTTCTTCAATAGCCCTGGGCCAACAAATGCGCAGTAGAATAAAAAATTGTTTTTTGTTCAAAGTTCAGTTTTCACTCTGCTGTCTCTTTTCACTCATCCGCTATGAAGAAGAGAGAATCAGAAAGATCACTCAGTGGTGCTCACTGAAACCTTAGTTTCTTACATTAGGGCAGAGGGTAAGGAGAGGGCCCCAAAGCAGGCTGTGACTCCTGCTCTCCCTTCCTCTGAATGCTGTACAAGGAAGTGGGCCGGAGGGGGATGTCTACGTGCCTCCCACCCATCTCCTGCTTATTATTAGTGGAGGATGCCACAGGTCTTTTTGCTCAAAAATTGAGCACAGAGGTCTCCAGCTATTTGTACAAGACACGACACAGTGTGCAAAGTGCCAAAAAAAAATAGATCTAACCCAGGTTCTTTCAAAATGTTTTTTTCTATTTAGCTTAATTTTAATCCTTTGATTTTTGAAGGCATTAAAATTATATGAAAATCTTAAATATGGGTTGACCGAGTGAAATAAATTAAAGAATATATTAGAGTATATTAGGTCAAAATTACCATCTGTTGTTACTATTACAGTAATAAATGTAAAAAAATATAATTGGAAAACTGGGCAGCAAAATGAAAAAAGAAGGTTCAGTGTTAAAAAGTGCAAGTGCAAGTTATAAAAATAATTAAATGGTAAAAAGGTAAAAATAATTTAAATGTTACACACTAAATGGTAGTGTATGGATCCTTAATTGAGAAGAATTAGTGGCTACTAAAGCAAACAAAGTGCATAAAAAAGGGCATTAACTTGAGAGATGAAACCATGAGTCCCTGGTAAGGCCTCACCTTGAGAATGGGGGGCAGTTTTGGGCTCCAGTCCTTAAGGAGGATATTAATGAGCTGGAGAGAGTGTATAGATAGGTCAGTATGGGTCTGTATGTGAGTGGATACATAGGTCAGTATGGGTCTGTATGTGAGTGGATAGATAAGTCAGTATGGGTCTGTATGTGAGTGGATAGGTCAGTATGGGTCTGTATGTGAGTGGATAGATAGGTCAGTGTGGGTCTGTATGTGAGTGTATAGATAGGTCAGTATGGGTCTGTATGTGAGTGGATAGATAGGTCAGTATGGGTCTGTATGTGAGTGTATAGATAGGTCAGTATGGGTCTGTATGTGAGTGGATAGATAAGTCAGTATGGGTCTGTATGTGAGTGTATAGATAGGTCAGTGTGGGTCTGTATGTGAGTGGATAGATAGGTCAGTGTGGGTCTGTATGTGAGTGTATAGATAGGTCAGTGTGGGTCTGTATGTGAGTGTATAGATAGGTCAGTATGGGTCTGTATGTGAGTGGATAGATAAGTCAGTATGGGTCTGTATGTGAGTGGATAGGTCAGTATGGGTCTGTATGTGAGTGTATAGATAGGTCAGTATGGGTCTGTATGTGAGTGGATAGATAGGTCAGTATGGGTCTGTATGTGAGTGGATAGATAGGTCAGTATGGGTCTGTATGTGAGTGGATAGATAGGTCAGTATGGGTCTGTATGTGAGTGTATAGATAGGTCAGTATGGGTCTGTATGTGAGTGGATAGATAAGTCAGTATGGGTCTGTATGTGAGTGTATAGATAGGTCAGTATGGGTCTGTATGTGAGTGGATAGATAGGTCAGTATGGGTCTGTATGTGAGTGGATAGATAGGTCAGTGTGGGTCTGTATGTGAGTGGATAGATAGGTCAGTATGGGTCTGTATGTGAGTGGATAGATAGGTCAGTGTGGGTCTGTATGTGAGTGGATAGATAGGTCAGTGTGGGTCTGTATGTGAGTGTATAGATAGGTCAGTGTGGGTCTGTATGTGAGTGGATAGATAGGTCAGTGTGGGTCTGTATGTGAGTGGATAGATAGGTCAGTGTGGGTCTGTATGTGAGTGGATAGATAGGTCAGTATGGGTCTGTATGTGAGTGTATAGATAGGTCAGTATAGGTTTGTGTTCACTGGGTTCACTTGGAAGGGTTGAACTTGATGGACTCTGGTCTTTTTTCAACCCGACTTTACTATGTAGATATTTAACTATGTAACATTTAATTTTCAATGCATTTGCACTTTTTTAGAAAATTGATATTATAATAATGAAAATGTCTGAAGAATATCTGACCAGTTGTTAATTAGGTTTAATGTTTACATTTTTAATCTTTTATTACAGCCATGATGTAAATGGAGCGATGTGGAATGTTTAGGGAGAAGTGAGACTGAGCAGTAAATATCAGCGAGTCTCTCAGATCCCAAACTGCTGGGCATTAGCTGACATGATTACTGGTGGAGAAAACAAAACTATGAGCAATGAATTTCTTCTTTTGGGATTTCAGATACTTCACAGCCTCAGGATCCCATTTTTCTTATTGATTTTAATCCTGTATATTTTCACTATATTAGGAAATGCTACGGTTGCTGCATTGGTGTTGTCTTCCCATAGCCTCCAGCAGCCAATGTTCTTCTTCCTTGGCCATCTCTCTCTTTGTGACATTACACTCACCATCACTATTGTCCCTGTCTTGTTACATGGTGTATTGAGAGGTCCAGTAAATCTATCTGTTGCTGCCTGTATCACCCAGTTTCAGATCTTTTTTGCTGGTGTGGCCTCTGAGTGTTTCCTTCTTGGAGTTATGTCGATTGACAGGTATGTGGCTATTTGCAGCCCTCTCCAATATAGTGCCATTATGAGAAAAGAACTCTCTTTTGAACTTGTTACTCTGTGTTGGATCCTAGGCTACTTCTTTGCATTAAATGTGACAATATTGATAAGCAGGTTAACATTCTGTGGTCCTAATGTAATTGACCATTTCTTTTGTGACCTCCTTCCAATTCTACAACTTTCTTGTTCAGACACTTCTGCAGTGAAACTGGCACAGTTATTTCTTGCCTCTGTAACAGGTGTGTTTACTGTCATGTCTATTATTGTAACATACATCTATATTTTAGCCACAGTCTTCAGAATTCCATCGACCACAGGAAGGCAGAAAGCTTTATCCACGTGCAGCTCTCACCTGGCTGTTGTGGCCACATTTTTAGGCTCATTGCTCGGTCTCTATGTCCTACCTTCCAGTGGGAACACGCTGACTGCAAACAAGCTCCTGTCTTTGCTTTATACTGTGGTGACTCCTCTGTTTAATCCCATAATATACAACTTGCGGAACTGGGAAATAAGGGCAGCTTTAAAAAAAATCATATGGAGAAGTAAGCTGAATTTGTTTTGATTTTTTATATTTAAGTAGGTAGAATTTTGCAACTAAAAAAATCTAAAACATAAGTATGATTTCTATTATATGCATGCTTTGAGAGATTTATTCATATGGCACAGTATAAAGTGTGCAGTGTTTCACCTTATTGTAATGAAGCATAAACAGAAATAACAGTATGGCAAAATCTGCATTTAAAAATGTACATCTTGTTAGTGTCTTGTTCAAAAATAATATCGCACAGAATGGTAAATATTCAGCTTAATGTATTAGCTGAGGAGTGCATTATCGCTATACTTTATATATAAAATATAAATGTCCAAGTATAAGGATGATTAGTAATTAATACATGGCAGCTCAGAAACCAGTGCAATTGCATCAGAATATAATAATCAGCCCTGTAGGATCAGCATATATGATAGGCCAGCCTTATTTTCTGCTTGATAATTAGTTTTTTCATTACATATGATAATCACTTGTATGAGGAATATGATTCGCTCTTGAATTTTTTTCTCTCGTGAAGTTAATTGAGGTTTCTCTCAAGCTTACTGAATTATAACCAGTGTGATCTGTGAGACACTAACTCTTCTACCAGTCTCTTTTGTTGTGTTTGTCTGGAGTTGGCAGCAGGTTCTATTTGGGACCTATCTTTGGGAGAAGGTTTGCTAGATGGTGTGAAGAACATAAGTCATTTTAGATTGAGTTATTGGGCCTGGTATGACATGTTTTGTGTCCTATGGAAAGATTTATTGGTCAATAAACCACCAAAGAGCTTGTTCCAGGTTCCCTTTATATAAATTTGATATATTTCATTACAATCACAACTTGCTCTGCTTATCATAATTTCTGCTATCCATTTCCTTTATTAATTATATCTTCCTGTAGCCTCTACAGTAACAGAATAGGAGTGATATATTACCCCGGGGGGCAAAAGTGCAAGTGCATCTATATCTATCATCTGTCTATCAGTACAGGTATCGGACCCCTTATCCGGAAACCTATTATCCAGAAAGTTCCAAATTACGGAAAGGCCATCTCCCATAGACTCCATTTTAATGAAATATTTCACATTTTTAAAAATGGTTTCCTTTTTCTCTGTAATAATAAAACAGTCCCCAACTAAGATATAATTACCCCTTATTGGGGGCAGAACAGCCCTATTGGGTTTATTTAATGGTTAAATGATTCCCTTTTCTCTGTAATAATAAAACAGTACCTGTACTTGATTCCAACTAAGATATAATTACCCCTTATTGGGGGCAGAACAGCCCTATTGGGTTTATTTAATGGTTAAATGATTCCCTTTTCTCTGTAAGAATAAAACAGAACCTGTACTTGATCCCAACTAAGATATAATTACCCCTTATTGGGGGCAGAACAGCCCTATTGGGTTTATTTCATGGTTAAATGATTCCCTTTTCTCTGTAATAATAAAACAGTACCTGTACTTGATCCCAACTAAGATATAATTACCACTTATTGGGGCAGAACAGCCCTATTGGGTTTATTTAATGGTTAAATGATTCCTTTTTCTCTGTAATAATAAAACAGTACCTGTACTTGATCCCAACTAAGATATAATTACCCCTTATTGGGGGCAGAACAATCCTATTGGGTTTATTTAATGGTTAAATGATTCCCTTTTCTCTGTAATAATAAAACAGTACCTGTACTTGATCGCAACTAAGATATAATTACCCCTTATTGGGGGCAGAACAGTCCTATTGGGTGTATTTCATGGTTAAATGATTCCCTTTTCTCTGTAATGATAAAACAGTACCTGTACTTGGTCCAAACTAAGATATATATATAATACTTATTACAACCAAAACAATCCTATTGGGTTTATTTAATGTTTAAATAATATTTTTAGTAGACTTAAGGTAGGAGATCCAAATTATGGAAAGACCCCTTATCTGGAATACCCCAGGTCCCGAGCATTCTGGATAATGGGTCCCATACCTGTATATAGATAAAGACAAGCGGTCCTCCGCACTCACCCATTATCAATATGCTAAGAACATTTAGGCATTTTGTGCCAGTTTTAAATCAATGCAAAAATGTTATTTTATGGTTTATTACATTTCTCCTAATTCAGTTCTAGCTTTTTCCCATATACTTCAGTAGAGTTTTCATGTAATAAACAGTGAGAGTTTTTCTCCCTGAATTGCATCTGGCTCTAACATTTCTCATAAATTTATTTTTAAAAATATGATTAAACGCATTTCTATGAAAGTCTGACATTTACTAAAAAATCCGAACTGAAAGTCTGTGTGGGAAAAAGTTGCAGAAACTGCGACTTTTTGTAATTGTCACACTGAAAACCGTTTTTGAGGCAAAAGAAGGATCTTTCAGGAAAGGGAAGGGGCATCTGCCGTTGACTCTTACATCTCTGGAAGTTTTAGTTGGCGAATTGTGGGATTCGGATGTTTAGCCGTTTGGACGCATAGTAAAACTTGAAAAAGTCACAACTTTTTTCCCCGCCTGTTTATAATCTGAATCGGAAAAAAAAATCAGACGGTTAGTAAATGGCCCCCTAAGTTTCATTTGATTATTTTATAACACATTGTTCACAGGGATTAAGATTTCTCTGCAACATACTTTTTTATTGGCCACCACTGGGATCAGCTGACTGTAGCTTGGAATGATGGGAGCTACAACATAGAGCTGGCCACTGCTCCTGTATAAACTATAGCAAATAAAGAATGGGCACTTACCAATTTACTTACATCGAACTGTTGCTTAATTCATGGTTTGGTAAAATTGCTGCAATTAAAATGAACATCTGCCATTGGCTTCTACATGATCTCGGCAAGTTTTAGCTGGTGAATTGTCGGATTTGGATTTTTAGCCTTTGAAAATCTCGAAAAAGTCACAACTTCTTTTCCTGTGACTTTTAGTGCTTTAAATTGGAATTGGAAAAAAAAAAATCCAATGGTTAGTAAATAGCCCCCTAAGTTTAATTTGTTTATTTAAGACTTCTATTTGTTCATAACACTTTGTTCACAGGGATTAAGATTTCTCTGCAACTTACTTGCCCTTTTTTTATTGGCCACCACTGGGATCACCTGACTGTAGCTTGGAATGATGGTGCTTACCAATTTACTTAAATGGAACTCTCACTTAATCTCATGGTTTGGTAAAACTGCTGCAATTAAAATGAATGTTCCCCAAATTCCTATATTTATTCAAGTCATAGACACATAAAGGAACATTCATTAAATTATGAATCCAAAAGTCAACTCTTCAAACATCTTATTATCTGAGTACTTGTACTTTCAAATGTGGTATTTTTTAGACCCATTTCCAAAGGCTTTTAAAGAGAAACCCCCTAATTTGTTTGAATTTCCAGCATTAATAGGTCTACCTTAAAAACGTTTCATAATGAATGACCCTCCTTGACTTTCCAGATATAAGCATTCTTACATGCAGAAATGGGAGGCTATACTGGGGCATAAAATGTTGATAGATGTCTGGTCAGATATCTCCTCAAGCGCACAATGGATGGCATGCTAGAGTAGGGTGATGTGCCTGAGGAGGAGGAGAGGGAGTGCAGTCCCTGTAGGCAGGCAGAAGGGGCTGGGAGGCAGGATGAGGAGGATGCCCAATGAGGAGGATGAAGGAGAGGAGGACAGGGTCCCTGAAGAGCAGGGGTAGCAGGGCCCACACTGCCCAACCACTCCAGGGCACAGAGCAGGGGGAGGAGGAGGGAGATGACCTGCTGCATCTAGAGAGCAGTCAAAAAGAAGTTGGTCAGGGACACCCCTTCTACATGGCTGCCCATATGCAGACATGACTCCAGAGCGTTCCCCGGATCTGCTCCATCAAAGATCAGGTGGAATACTGGGTGGTCACTGAGCTTGACCCACGGTACAACAAAAAGGTGGGGGAGTTCCTTGCACCCTAGGTTGTAGCCCCAAATCCCCTGGCTAACTCTCATCTCTACAAGTGAACTAGTACCGATCTCCTTACTAGAATAGTCCTTATAGGGTACAGTCTCCCACCTGGTCTTGCTCTGTGGTCTTCTGTCCTGCCTGTTGATGTTCTTAGAGGAAGTTCCTGTCTCCTGCACTTCCTTTAAGGGAATTCCCCTAAAGACCAACGGTAAGGGTTGGTGCTACCTGCTGGCTACACTAAATATTGCCTTATTTATTTACAATTTAAATAAATCTTTATTTTATGTTCTTATGTGATCCTTGCCCTGTACTACTTGAACTGTACCTCGTACTTGTACCTTGTAATTTGTATTTGTACTGTACTGTACCTTGTACTTGTACCTGTAGTACCCTGTACTATTGTACTACCCCTTGCCCCTTTACTCACCTTACATCAAGAACAGGAACAGGAAATAACATCACATCCTAGAGACTCTTCCCAGTATGCACAGGTTTCGAGAAAACTTTATAAACACAAAATAACACGTATACTGACACCTACTGGCAGGACTAAATAACAGTATAACCCTGTATATATGAGAAGGTTTTTGTTGCTGACGGTGTACACACACTCAGAGCTGTCAAACGTCCCCTATTTTTTCAGGAGTCACTTGATTTTGGTGACTCTCCCCTGGTCTTCCGTCCCCTGTCCCAACAGCATTCTCCAGATTTTTCCAAAAACTCCCAAAGTTCCTCAATTAATTCTCGGCATGCATGTGCAGTAGTATTTTTCATTTGAAGCATTTGCGCATGTGCAGGTATGAATTTTCAGGGTCAGCTGGGCTTTTGTGCATAAACGTCATGTCACTTCCGGAAGCGTGTATGATGTCACTTCCGGAAGCGTGAATGATGTCACTTCCAGGTATGCCGTGCCGCAAAATCACCCAGTAAAACATTTGGCATGGCTGACAGCTCTGCACACTAGTCTAGCACAACGGGCTTAATAGAGGCCTGTGAAAGAGGGAACCTGTAGGGAAGCATGTACAGGTAAATGTCCTTGTACTGACTGGTAAGAGAGAAGGTGACTCTCTGGAGACCTGCAGCAATGTGCAGTGAATGAAAAAAGGTATTGTACACATTGTGTTTGAGTAAAGTGTTAGGGTTCCTGACCACAGACTGTAAATGTAGTGACCTGAGGGAGCTCTCCTGCCAGGACAAAGGCGTATATACGGGAACAAAAAGGGCACGACCACAATGGCAGTTCAAACTTGTTCAGTTTATTCTTATGTGCTCATAGCTTTTATACCTTTGGTGTACATGCAGATACAAAGGAATTTATTATAAAAAAAAAGGGTAGGATCTCATTAGCTTCAAGGATGGCCTTCAGGGATGGCAACTGCAGGGCAGAAAATTAAGGAGGCCAAAAGGATGCGTCAGTACACAGATAAGATTAAGTTGTTTTTCAAACCGTTATTTCGTAAGGTGCCAGCCGTGCATGGCTATTTGCCCTTAATATGACCAAGTCTGTCTTCTTTAAATCTTCATCCTCTCCCTAAAAATGCTACTCTATAATAACTGTGGTGCAGCATAACTTCTATTAGAAGATCTAACCATTAGGGTGCTCTGAAAGTCAACTTGTTCCATGCACCCCAGATCAGATCTATACTCCACTCAAAATAGCAAATCTGTTGGGATGAACTTAATGTGGGACAGCTATATTGCCCCCCCCCTTATAAATGTAACAAATATATCTATATCTAATATATCCACATCATCTATCTCTATTCTACTCTATTCTTGAAGTTTAATTAAAAGCCTAAACTGTTTGCTTTTATTGTTTAAGACCCCCACATCAGTGTGCATGGAACCGTGTTCTTCTGGTCACCGAAGAGCTCATCAGAATGGGAGGCCAAAATGCTGCTTTGACTGTATTCCCTGCTCTGAAGGGGAAATTTCAAATTATACAGGTGTGTACAAAGAAACAGACTGCTCAAAGAGTACAGACTGATAATAAAATCTTCTGTTCCCTGTAGTAATAATAAACATTTGTTCTTGATAATATTGAACTTGGCCAAATGTGATGATTTGCTCTCTTGGAGCAAAAAACATTTTATTTTCTGCTTAATTTTATTGGATTTTCCTTTTTAACAATATTCAGTTCTCATATATTAGATTAGGGCACAGAAAGGTACAGTGGTTAGTAATGGAAAGAGATGATCATGGGAAAAAAGCTAAATTGCAAACCAGCACAGTTTGTATGATATACTAACATTTGTTCAAAAATGCATATTGGGCAACAATCATCAGTGAAAAGTAACCCTAATAGCATTACAAGTCCTGGAGGTACTGAATATGACCACCAATAATTCCAAGTTTTTAGTCATATTCTAATATATCCCCTCACACCACATGACTTTTGTTCATAAAGACATATGATTATGATGCTATTGATTATGGGGTGGGATGGGTTTTTGCATTTACAAGTATTTTTTTTTCTGATTTAGTTGGACCAGTTTGTATTAGGTAATAAAACCCAAAACTGAACAACCTAGCACAGAGACTCACTAACTCAATTCTATACAAAGCAAGATGTGCCATAACAGGCAGATGAAAAAGACAGAATTGCCTTTAGAACACTGCCTGTTTTGATTAAATAGGACATATAGGACATCTCTCAAATTAACGTGAGATAGGAGAAAATAAACCAACCCATTGATATAAGAGAGTATTTAAATTAATAAACAAGAGTAGGGTTGCCTGGGAACTCAATACAACGATCATGGCGTGATAATCTTCAAGAATCCTGCCTGGTTTTCCAAATTGGAAAAAACAGGCAGGTAGTTTTTACCAAAAACCGGGCTGTTCAGGTCAAAACCAGACAGGTGGCAACCCAACAAGAGACAAAAATTAAACCCACTGTAAGAGATGAACTAGGAAACAGATTCCAGTGGGCCACTCCAGGTAAGTTGGGTTCCCATACAGGTAACTACAAGGTGATTAGGCTGCAGCTGTGCAGGGGTTGGCTCAATAAGAAAAGGAGATGGGGTTTTAGTGTAAGGTAGTGAGAACCTTGGTGAAAGCAGGAGCTGCTGTGATATTACTTCCTTGTAAGTCTGAAAAACATATTTGTGCTGTTTGCTTTGCAAGGGATCAGGGCACAAGTCCCTTGTTCTTGGTCGGTAAGAGAAAAAGAATTGTGTATTAGTTGGAGCTGAATAGGCTTAGGATTATTTGTTTTCTGGTTTTTTTTAAATAAACTGGTCAAATACCAGTTATACTAAATTGAACTTTCAGTGCCTCTTCTTTGAAGTATCTGGAAGTGTACACAAAGGTCTATTCCCCAGTGAGACCACGGTCCAACTAAATCACTATGCCACAAGATACTAATTATAAAATACCAACATGTTTACCCCAGAACAGCTTGTGATAGTTCCTATCAGACCTATCAAAATGAAGTGCAATGCAAGCCTTAAATTGACTTAAATGGAATGACTGACTATTGCTTTCATTCTTAGATCTGGAAACCTGTGTAAAATGTGCTGAAGCCCAATGGCTGAATCCAGCTAAGGATCAGTGCATTAAGAGAGTGATTGGCTTCCTGTCCTATGGAGATCTCTTAGGATATATACTGTCTGGATGTGCTTCAGTCTTTTTTGTTTTGACTGCTGCAGTATTTTTGGTCTTTATAAAACACAGAAGGATATCAGAATATCATCTACATCCTACTTATGGCTCTTCTGATGTCCTTCCTTTGCTCTTTCATCTTTATTGGACAACTTACTGGGGTTACCTGCATCCTGAGACAAACTACATTTGTGTTTGTCTTCTCTGTTGCTATTTCTTCAGTTTTAGGAAAAACAATAATGGTTTTAATTGCTTTTAAAGCCACAAGCATAGAAAAGAAGTTTAGAATGTTGGGAGGAATTAACATTTCGCTGGGTTTGGTTTTTATTTGCTCATTTGGGGAATTTGTATTATGTGTAATTTGGCTAATAATAAATCCACCACATGTAGAGTCTGATAATAAAACTGTACCAGGAAAAACAATTCTACAATGTAATGAAGGTTCCATCATAAGTTTCTATCTGGCAGTTTCATACATTGGTGTATTATCCCTTATTAGCTTTGCTGTCGCTTTCATTGCTCGCAAGTTACCAGACCGTTTCACAGTATTGTGGAAGCTTCCTTAGCGCTGACCATGAGTTTGTCATAAATAAGAGTGTCAGAGTGTCATTTGGCATTTCTAGTGAAATCTTTAAGGTGGTTAGACACTGGCCATTTGTCTATGCTATGGAGTGGCCATTGATGCTTTTCAGTATTGTGGTTGTTTTATCCATTTTCAACTTTCCAGATACTAAAGGTGGCCATACACATTAAGATCCGCTCGCTTGCCGATGTCGCCAAGTGAGTGGATCGTCTCCCGATATCCCCACCTACGGGTGGGCAATATCGGGAGAATCCAGGCTAATTCGTTCATTAGGCCGTGGGGGCCAAACGATCAAATTATTACGGCGGGTATAGACAAAGTCAGTCCGGGAACCGCTTCAACGAGCCGATGCGGTCCCCGATCCGTCTAGATACTTTAACCTGCCCTATCAAGATCTGGCCGATTTCAGGCCAGATATCGGTGGGGCAGGCCTGTCGGGAGTGCCCATACACGGGCCGATTAGCTGCCGAATTGGTATAAGGGACCGTTATTGGCACCATTCACACCAGACAGACTGTACTTTTTTAGGAGTTCTACCAGATGCAGTAGAATATCTTATAATATGCTACATCAGGACTGGGTAGACAAAGAACACAAAAAGAACAGCTTCCTGGTCACAGGAGAATTTTTGGGCAATGGGCATTGTGAGTGATTCTCAGACCTTTGTGTCCATTTTTAAAGATGTATCATAAACTGGGCAAGTTTTCTGTTTGACCCTGGTCTTGTGTACTCTTCATTTCCAAATATAAAAAGTATACAACCTATTGGAGAAATAAATATTATGTGGCTGATTTACTAATTACTTATTTTGTGAAGGCCAGGCCTTACTAGCTGTAAAATATACTATGTTATTTTTATATTAGTCATGTGTCAAATGTGACTAATAAATATGCCTTTACTGGTCAAATGACATGAGCCATAAGGCTCTTGATGGGGGTTCCTGCTCAAGGTCTGTTGCAACGGTAAAAAAAAAGTAAAATTATATATAAAAAATAAAATCATATCTACGTGCAAAACAGATTGTTTCTTGATCACTCTGTTTCATATCAAGCCACTTATGCCATAAAACTTAATGACTAAACTTACATAACAAAAGGCAAAATGCTCAGTAGTTAAAATTACTTATGGACTGGCAATTTTAGTGATACAATCGCTGTTGACAATCTTTTTTTGTTGTTAATTAGACATCACCTGACATGTCCTCAAAGTGCTTCTTTCTGAATAAAATTAGCAAAACTATAATTACTGAAAAAAAAGAAAGGATTTAAGAGCTAGGCTCCTTGTACACTCCGCGCTGAAGGAATATTGTATAATGCTGATCTATACAAACTGCTGCACCTATACATCTTCTTGCTTCACTTTTAAATCATTTGAACTTTATGTGTGAGCATATCTATTGAATGGCTTGATTAGCCAGATACCTACAAAATGAAACTGCATTTGGTGAAGATGGCAAAGCCTTTATGGAAACTGATACCATTAAAGCTCATTTTAGTTCTCCTTTTATTTCCTGGTAGCACCGGAAAATTCAACACATTAGGACCAGACCAACCATGTGCACTCAGTGCTTGTACTAATCCTTTGGTGTATGCTGTTGATGGAGACATTATAATAGGGGGCATTCTACAAATATTTTTGGTTGCTTCTGGTGGGATGCCTGATTTCCAAGAAGCCCCTAGTCCCGTATATTGCGTAGCGTAAGTAACTGCAGTTGAGATGATACACATTGGGGGACATTTATAAACTTTGCTCAGTGCATTATTATTGTTGATTTCCACATTTCTCCCTAAATGCTTAAATATTACGCTGCTCTGACAGTCTTTCCTATTTTTGGAAAAATACTGTAGGTGAGATGCATACTGTGCACAAATATTTGCAAAAAAAAAATGAGATGGGTGTTGGTGCGAGTGTGGTCACTATTCATGGTCGTTGTATATATCGCTGATAGTAAGTTTGCAAATAAAAAGCTTGTTCAGCTTTATAGAAATGAACATGGAGGGCAAATATATTAACTGTGTGATTTATCCTGTGCTGCGCAAAGTCTATAAATGAGCCCTAGTGATGCTGAAATGAGACACACTTCTATCAAATTCAGCAATTTGTTTTACAAAGGAAGATTTTCAATCAGAAACAGTGGGTAGCCTAGCAAACAGAAACACTCATGAAGAAGGGAGCTGCCATACAAATCAGCAGTAGAGTCATAATAAAGAGTCTTTCCAAAGCAACAGGCTGGAACTCATAATAATGAGCATAAAGAGTCTTAATAGCACAGCACTCAATGCTCATTCAATCTTCTAACATTTTCTTGCACAGTTGTCTTTTTTCTAGTACTGTTTGTGTTAATACTACATTTAACCTTAGCCATGCCACAACTAATCATTTTATTTACTTTGTTAGGCATTCTTTCAGACAAAATTGCATGCTTATACCAAGACCACAGACAAAAATTTGGCTCTTATGAGTTATTTCATAAGTGACAAGGTATGTTTAGATTGTGGTTATCCATTATTTGAACTTTCTTTTGGTTCTAGGGGCACTAATATTGCAAAATCTTGCAAGTTATCAGCTGTCTAATAGATCTTATCCTTTAAAGCAGGGGTAGGGAACCTATGGCTCGGGAGCCAGATGTGGCTCTTTTGATGGCTGCATCTGGCTCACTGGCAAATTTTTAATAAAAAAAAATAACGGGCCTGCGCTTGGCGGATAGAAGACGTGTTCTAAGCCTTAGAACACGTCTTCTATCCGCCAAACGCAGGCCACGCCTCTGCATCGCATCCGGCATCCTTGGGACCCACCCTACCTTTCCCCGCAGCATCCGTACATATTGTATGGCAAATTATAATAAAAAATATAAAAAATATAATAAAAAATATAATGAGGGATAATACAAAATATTGATATTGCAAGAATTTTTCTTAGAATATAACTGGAAATTCAGCTTTAAAACATAACATTTAGAATTGGTTACTGCTGCTGCTAGTTTGGGAGTATTGGGGATATTTTGTGGAGAACATTTGTGTGTCTACCAGTGGCCTGTGATTGAATTCATATTTCTTACTTTCATTACATTAGAATTTAGGGAAAATCATTTAGCTTGCATGGCAATTTAGCTACACTATGATCATTTCAAAGTATATAAATATCCAATATAAAATCCAATCTTTTAGGATTATTTAAAGCTTCCTCAGCAGCCAACTTTGATCTTTAGGAAAGTGTCTGGAAATATGCAAGCTTAATACTGGTTGCAAGATCACTCACATGACTTCAAAGTATGCTGAGCTACTCATTGTTAATGGCCCTAGTGTCTATGCTTCAGGCCCTTTACTGGGAAATTCAATGTTCTTATCAAACAATGATATGACACTAACCATTTTTTGGGTAGAAAGCTCCAAACTTGTAGCTCGAGGAGATTAAAACCAGGCCTTTTCCCCAAACAAATGAGAATGCACACTGTCAGCCTCCGGTAGACAGATAAAACAAAGTTAATTTGCACAAAGCTCCTGATTGGTGATGAGTCAAAAGTGGCTACCACATGACTTTGTTGGATGTGACCCTGACCTGTTTGCTGCGACTGTGACTTTTTCCTCACTCTGCAAATTTTTGTTGTGCCAATTTTTGCCGAAATGCTACATTTCATGGTGAATCCTTGGCTGGTGAAACATATCACTCATTACTACTCCTAATGCATTTTGTGCCACTTAATAATAAACATACACACATTTACCAACAAAACAAAAACACATACTCCTTATCTCACGGTTTGTTACAGAAGATTTACTCTATATATACTCAGTTCATTATTAGTGATCACTCTTTGATTGGTATGCTCTCATATATCTTCCACCATTCCTCCATACATAAGGACTGATGCCATTTTACAAGCTTTATCATTTTGTAACTTAAAGGCACTATGAAATGTAGCTCTAATAAAAAATGGTAAAAATAAAAGAAACAAAAAGGAGAACAAAATGAAATATTTTTAGTAGTATAATGTAGAAGTCTTCCTAGATTTTTGTTATAATTGGGAATTATGGTATATTTCTAACAGACCTTTATTTCGGTATCTCACCCACCTCCTGGCCTTTATGTATGCTATAGAGGAGATCAACAACAGCACAGAGCTTTTACCCAACATCACTCTAGGATACCGTATCTACGATGCATGTACCAGTGAAGTAATTGCATTAATGAGCACTTTCAGCTTATTATCTGAGGAAGAAACTCCAGCTCCCAACTATATCTGTCAACCAGATCAGAAGTTGGTGGCATTTGTTGGACACTTGTTATCTTCTGTAACTTACACCTCTGCAGAAATCACTCAGCTGTATGGATACCCTCAGGTACAGACATGTAAAAATTATGATTTTAATAAATTGGCTAAATATGATTTTAATAAATTGGCAGTTGTCTAATGATATGACAATACACTTAGGGGCACATTTACTAATCCACGAACGCCCGAAAAGAACCCGAATGCGTTTTTTCCGTAATGATCGGTATTTTTGTAATTTTTTTTCGCCGCTGGCGAGACTTTTTTGCGAATTGTTGCGACTTTTTCGTCGCCGTCACAACTTTTTCGCGAATCGTCGCGACTTTTTCGTCGCTGCTGCGAAAAAATCAGATTGGTTTGTCCGCCGTTTACAATTGCTCAATACGAAAAAAACGAGGCGGCGACGAAAAAGTCACGCAAAATCCGATAAAGCCGTGACGACGATGAAAAAATCGCGCAAAATACGAAAAAAACACGACAGCGACGAAAAAGTCGCAAAATTTTCGTTTCCAATCCGATTTTTTCCCATTCGGAATTCGGATTTGTGGATTAGTAAATGTGCCCCTTAGGGTGTGATTTATCAAAACCTGTATCCAAATTCTTTCCACAATTCAAGGGTTTATTTGCACTAAAACTCCCAATATTATCCAAAAACTTGAATGTAAAATCTAAAAGCTTGTGAGTTTATATAGTCAATGCGAGTTGTCCTAGGGAAAATCAAGCCTTATTTCCAATTGAAGATATTCAAGTTTTTTTTTATTTGAAAAAAAATTCAAATAATAATTAAAATGGAGTTTTTTTCCAATGCAAGTTTATTTGATTCTCCAAAAAAATTAATATATAAACCCATCAAATTTGACCTTACTGAGCAAAAATAATTTAAGTATCACTGAAAGTCAGAAGGCAGCAAATAGATACCACAGATACTAAGGGGCTGATTTACTAACCCACGAATCCGACCCGAATTGGAAAAGTTCCGACTTGAAAACGAATATTTTGCGACATTTTCGTATGTTTTGCGATTTTTTCGGATTCTGTACGAATTTTTCGGATCCAATACGATTTTTGCGTAAAAACGCGAGTTTTTCGTATCCATTACGAAAGTTGCGTAAAAAGTTGCGCATTTTGCGTAGCGTTAAAACTTACGCGAAAAGTTGCGCATTTTTCGTAGCGTTAAAACTTAACGCTACGAAAAATGCGCAACTTTTCGCGTAAGTTTTAACGCTACGCAAAATGCGCAACTTTTTACGCAACTTTCGTAATGGATAGGAAAACTCGCGTTTTTACGCAAAAATCGTATTGGATCCGAAAATTTCGTAAAGAGTCCGAAAAAATCGCAAAACATACGAAAAAATCGCAAAGTACCGATCATTACGAAAAAAACGCAATCGGACTCCATTCGACCCGTTCGTGGGTAAGTAAATCAGCCCCTTAGAATAGTGATGAGTGAATGTTTCTCTTCGGTGAAAAATTTGCGAAACTTTGAAAGAGTTTGGGAAACGGCAAAAAATTAGTAAAACAAAAATTTTTTCGCATTTTTTTTACACGCACAACTTTTTTTTGTTGTGCGACAGAATTTTCCATGCCAAATTTTTGCATCTGTTTCGCGAAAACTGACGAGACGCAGAAATTCACCTCGAATCCATGCCTGACGAAAAATGTTGCTCATTACTAACTAAGAATATTAGTGCACTGCAAACAGAAATATAGACCACAAACTAATTAAACTGTCGAGACAACTTCATTCCCCTTGTATAGAGCACTGTAGGATTTGTATTACATACTGCTAATATTTTTCCCTTCCACCATACAGCAACTACATAGTACAATACTATATTGTTATAACTTAGAGAATTAAAGTAGTATGGTGCACTACATCGATCAAACTATGCAATACGTTTACAGCTTATTCATATGGAATCGAAAGGGGTATGGGTTTAAAAATGTTTTTAAAAAAAATAATTTCCTTCATTTACATGTGCACCTAAAATTGTATTAAGGCTAAATATTAGGATGTTTTTGAGACTATTCCGAGGCTAATTTATTGCTGTATGTTGTACAGGTATGGGATCCCTTATCTGGAAACCCGTTATCCAGAAAGTTCCGAATTATGGAAAGGCCATCTGCCATAGACTCCATTATAAGCAAATAATTCACATTTTTAAAAATGATTACTTTTTCTTTGTAATTATAAAACAGAACCTTGTACAGGTATCGGACCCCTTATCCGGAAACTCATTATCCAGAAAGTTCCGAATTACGGAAAGGCCCATGGACTCCATTATAAGCAAATAATTCAAAGTTTTCTCTGTAATAATAAAACAGTACCTGTACTTGATCCCAACTAAGATATAATTACCCCTTATTGGGGCAGAACAGCCCTATTGGGTTTATTTAATGGTTAAATGATTCCCTTTTCTCTGTAATAATAAAACAGTACCTGTACTTGATCCCAACTAAGATATAATTACCCCTTATTGGGGCAGAACAGCCCTATTGGGTTTATTTAATGGTTAAATGATTCCCTTTTCTCTGTAATAATAAAACAGTACCTGTACTTGATCCCAACTAAGATATAATTACCCCTTATTGGGGGCAGAACAGCCCTATTGGGTTTATTTAATGGTTAAATGATTCCCTTTTCTCTGTAATAATAAAACAGTACCTGTACTTGATCCCAACTAAGATATAATTACCCCTTATTGGGGGCAGAACAGCCCTATTGGGTTTATTTAATGGTTAAATGATTCCCTTTTCTCTGTAATAATAAAACAGTACCTGTACTTGATCCCAATTAAGATATAATTAATCCTTATTGGAGTCAAAACAAGCCTATTGGGTTTATTTAATATTTAAATGATTTTTAGCAGACTTAAGTTATGGAGATCCCAATTATGGAAAACCCCAGGTCCCAAGCATTCTGGATAACAGGTCCCATACCTGTATAACAGTTCTATGTCTTCTATTAGTAAATGCAATTTGGAGCCTATAAACTTAAATTGCTCCAGTTAATCATAAAATACATTTTGCTTAATGCTAGTTATGCTTTTAGATTTCTAAAAATCACTATTTTACAAATTTACGAAATTTGTTTCAGATAAGTTATGGCGCTCTGGATCCTGTGTTTAATGACCGCGTCCGTTTTCCATCTGTTTATCGGACAGTTCCCAATGAGTATTCCCAGTTTAGAGTTATTATAAGATTACTGAATCATTTTGGCTGGACTTGGGTGGGAATCATTGCATCAGATGATGAGAGCAATCGCCAAGCCAGTGAGGAGCTGAGAAAGGAAATGGGGAGAAATGGAATCTGCGTGGATTTTCTAAAGGTTATCTTAAATTCTGAGATAGAAACCAGTCTGAAGGAAGCTACTAAAGTCATGAGACGTTCCTCTGTCAGAGTCATTATTTTATACCTCAGAACAAGTTCACTGATAGCTTTGCTAAGTCTCTGCCCTGTTAAACTGATGTCGGAAAGGGTTTGGATAAACTCCGTAGCTCCAGATATTGTTGCAGAGTATAAATTCAAAGACTTCCTGCATGCTTTCAATGGCTCATTATTAATTTCCCTTCCAAAGGGAGACATCCCAGGATTCAGTAGCTTTATTTCTCAAGTCATTTGGACTGATATGCTAAAGAATATATTTGTAAATTATTTATGGGGCATGAATGTAGGTTGTGCAGATGTTTTCCGTTACAGCGTTAAGAATTTTACATGCCCAAATGCATACAAGATAAAAGAATATTTGTTGCATGAAGAGACTATTACCCACCGTATTAAGTACACAATATACATGGCTGTGTACGCTCTAGCCCATGCCTTAGACATGATGCAATTACCTACAGATTTTCTGAAGCAGTCTCCAAAAAAGAACATTGGCCAAATGAGAATTAAGGTTGGTGTATATATCTGCCCCTGTTGCAAAGAAACAAATAAGGAAGCCATTCAGTATCTGAATCCCACAAATACTTATTTATCTGATGTTTTCCTGTTTATACCAACATTTTTTCAGGTTTTAGCAACTTTTTTTCTTGTTCTTTTTCGACAGGAGTTTTTTCCCTAAATTTATTTTTTTACTTATCTTCTGAAACTAGAAAATTCAGGAAAAGGTGAATTATTTACAACCATTTATTATTACTCAATGCAGACCCTTCACAAACATTTGTACCTGCCAACAATTATTGGTGTGCAACTATAAACATTTATACAGTAAGTGAATACAGCACCTTACAGATTTGACACAAATAGCAGATATGATATACATAACTTAATTGCAAACAAAATTTTATTGCTTCATTTTATACTTTAAATATTGGGCAAGTTAGGGAATGAATACTAGGGGATGTAAAAGCAGTGCTGTGGTTGCTGTAGGTGTTCAGAGTAAAGGTGGCCATACACGCACCGATATTATCGTAAGAAACCTCGTTTCGTACGATATTCGGTGCGTGTATGGCATGTCGGCGAGTCGACCGATATCGCAGGAAGCTGCCGATATCGGACGACTCGCCGATCGGACAAGTTTGAAAATTTTGATCGGGCGCCATAGAAGGCGCCTGACCAAAATTCTCCCTTCAGAGCTGAATCGGCAGAAGGAGGTAGAAATCCTATTGTTTCTACCTCCTTACCTGCCGATTCAGCCCTGAATGGTGTGTGGCGGATCTTACGATGTTTCGTGCGACCGATGGTCGTACGAAACATCGTCGGATCGCCACGTGTATGGCCACCTTAAGGTACAACTTGCGCTCCATGCTAAAACTCAAACAGGGAAATATAATACACGTTTGCTACTTATCTAGTACCAGGTATAGGACCCATTATCCAGAATGCTCGGGACCAAGGGCATTCCGGATAAGGGATCTTTCCGTAATTTAGATCTTCACACCTTAAGTCTACTAAAAAATCAATAAAACATCAATTAAACCCAATAGGAACCTTTTGCATCCAATAAGGATTATTTCTATCTTAGTTGGGATCAATTACAAGGTACTGTTTTATTTCTACATAGAAAAAGGAAATCAGTTTTAAAATTCTGAATTATTTGATTAAAATGGAGTCTATGGGAGACGGGCTTTCCGTAATTCTGAGCTTTTTGGATAACGGGTTTCCGGATAAGGGGTCCGATACCTGTAACTCATTTCAAGCAATCAGATGTTTGTTTTCAAACAGCTAATGAGTAAATGCTACCTGATTATTGGTTTCTATTGGTTACTAGACAAGTAGCGCATTTTTTTTACATTACTCCCTGAGAGATGCACCATGGTGCAACAATAAAAACGCACAATCCTCTGGCTTTGTAAATAATGCTACATTTACAGATAAAGGCCTAAAGGTCCCCATACACCTTAAGATCCGCTTGCTTGGCTAAGCGAGCGGATCTTCTGATATCCCCACCTATGGATGGGCGATATTGGGAGAATCAAGGCTAATTCGATCGTTTGGCCATGGGGCCAAACAATCGAATTATAACGACATGTATAGGCAAAGTCGGTTCGGGGACCGCATCAACGAGCAAATGCGGTCCCAGATCCGACTAGATTTTTAAACTTCCCCCATCGAGATCTGGCCAATTTCAGGCCAGCTATCGGTCGGGCAGGCCCGTTGGCAGCCCCCATACACTGATTAGCTACCGAATTGGTCTAAGGGACCAATATCGGCCCGTGTATGGGGACCTTCAGTTAACTGGGCCAAAATATTAGTGTGACTTATTAGAAGTCAGATACAAAGATACAAGGTGTAGTTCTCCTCTTGGTAATATGTATCCCTTAAGGCCCTATTGCCAAAATATTTTTTTTTGTACTTTATGAATAATGCTATGCTACTAACTGAGAAGTTATTATTTCTCAATTATAAATTAAGTTGTTTTTATTTTAAAATAAGTCCACATTGCCAAATGCTTATTTGAACAATAGGAACTTATAGGAAGCATGCTCTCATATGATGAACTTCACCTTTAAAGACATTTATTGTATTGCGAAAGGGGTTATACACCCGTTATAGACCCATTATAAAGTTGACATCCATTTACTGTATAAGCCTTATCAGTTGTGTTTCCAATGTCACCCCCTTACGCATTTGCCAATTTTATTAGTGGCCGTATAGACAAAATTTAAAAAAAGGAATGTAAAGTAAATCACATTTAAGTCTTTTTTAATTGTAGCTAAACTATTACCTGAAAAACATTCGTATGAAAATGGCATCTAAAGAGGAAATATTTTTCACCAAGGACGGAAATATTCCAGGGAAGTTTGATATTCTGAACTGGGTTATTTATGGAAATGGAACGATCAAGAAGATCCACGTGGGGAGATTCTTTCCAACTACAGATGACCTAGTTATCCACGAGAAGGCAATTACCTGGGGCCATTATTTTCAAAAGATGTTAAAGGTTTGAGTTTAAGTGGGGATTAGAAATATCTGTACAGCTCAGGATCATAGTATGGGGCGTTTAAATGATGATGTGTTCAACAATTTTGCATTCAAGAGGAGCAGAAGGCATGTAGGCCTCCCCCCTAAGCACAATATTGCCTACTGTAGTGCATTTGCACTTTTGCCAAGGTTTTACTCACATTATCCCTACAGTCTCTCTCATATACATCACAGTGCCATCAGGAATTCCATTCTCTCTTTCTTTCTCTCGCCCATATAAGCACAAGCGCAATGTGTTAGGCACAAAAACACATGCAAAACCATATAAGATTCATTTACAAATGCAGCGTAGAATGCAAAATGGAATTTTCAAAAGCAAATCACAATTTCCATTGTAAAATAACAGTTATCCACACAATGTTTTCTTTTAGATTTCTTTCACAACTATTTTTACACTACATTTCTAAGCTTTGCTACACATAAACATACAGTAACAACACAGCTTTATAAATACTGTACATGTGACGCCATATTTGTCATGGCATTAAAGTGACAATGTACATTTTTTTTTAAGATTCCAACATCATTCTGCACACAAAAGTGTTCCTCTGGCCAGCGAAGAGCTCATCAGACTGGGAGGCCGCCATGCTGCTTTGACTGTGTTCCTTGTTCTGAAGGGGAAATTTCAAATTCTTCAGGTGTTTAAGAAGCACGTTAGTCAGGGGTACATACTATTAGGTTAAGTTGATAAAATGTTTTGTTCTCTGTGGGGGGGGGGGGGGGGGGGGGGTGGATGATTTCCTGCTCCTTCTTATCAGACCAGAAAGGTCTCTCCCACCCTCCTCCCCTAGAAGAAGATGATTTATTTATCCTCTGCTCCCATTTTGGTGGAAATACCTCAAGCTGTAGATGCTCCAGGTATTCATTTAGAAGATGACTGTGCTGCCTCTTGATTATTCTTCATTTCTATGAAGAATGGTGTCAAAACTGGGAAACCTATTTAAGGTTCCACGAGGAACATGCCAACCTGCCGTAGCATTGATCTAAGTTCTGTAGCTATGGCAATCTGTCCATGGACTAATTTAGTTGCTATGGCAATATGTAGCAGGGACACCATAGGGATATTACATTACTATGCCCATGGACAAAATTGTACCCCTTAGGACTTGTATTCAGGGTTTAGCTGGTTTTGCACCTAGCTCCCTAACTTATGTGTCAAAATGGCAGGTAAGAGGGAGAAGAAGGGACTCCTGCCTACTTACCCTCAGCCACCTCGTGTGAATACTGTGCTGCTGAATGCAGCCAAGCCTGTATTTATGGGGGAACAGAGGTCTCCAAACTTGATTCTGTAGTGTAAAGGCATCAGATATGGGAAGGGCAGGACAATAAATCTGAAAAGCATGGCAGATTGTGCCTATTTTTGAAATTTGCATCCTTTGCAAAATGGCCCCTGAAATGCATAAGACAGAGGTTTTCTAAATTTTCCCTTTTGTGATGTCTAATATTTGCTGACATCCCCCCTTACAATTATAAAACCATTGCTGTATCAACCCTTCAGCCATACTTCTGAGAATATGCAGGGAGACCAATAAATATTCTCTGAAAATCTTACTGTAACTGGCTGGCAATATAGTTAAGCTGGGGTGAAAAAAGACCAAAGTCAATAGAAGCTTGCAGCACTACTTATAATGGTAAACAGACATTATTTCTAAATTACCCCTTAACTGTACTTCAGATTGGAACCCCCAGCCTAGGGGCTGACCGCAGTTTGGGAACCACTGGTATAAGAAGAGATTCCATTTCTCTCATATATTTTAAAAGCAGAGGAGAAAGATTATGGGCTAATGAATTGTATTACATATATATATACACCCCAGAAAGTCCAGGTTTGCAGGCAATGTGACATATGTACATACATACAATGAACAATTAGAACTGGTGACAACTGTTAACAATAAAAGTATAAACATGCATGGCGTAAACATAAGCACAATGTAAACAAAAACAATACATTTTAAAAAAAAATAGCTTTGGATTGGTTGACTGGATGGGCACCCTATTCTTTATTCAATTTTTGGCTGTCCCATATTAAAGTTGGAGCTTATTCACTATTAAACTACAGGTATAGGATCGCTTAACCGGAAACCCGTTATGCAGAAAGCTCCAAATTACGGAAAGCCTGTCTCCCATAGACTCCATTTTAATCAAATAATTCAGAATTTTAAAACTGATTTCCTTTTTCTCTGTAATAATAAAACAGTACCTGTACTTGATCCCAACTAAGATATAATTACCCCTTATTGGGGGCAGAACAGCCCTATTGGGTTTATTTAATGGTTAAATGATTCCCTTTTCTCTGTAATAATAAAACAGTACCTGTACTTGATCCCAACTAAGATATAATTACCCCTTATTGGGGCAGAACAGCCCTATTGGGTTTATTTAATGGTTAAATGATTCCCTTTTCTCTGTAATAATAAAACAGTACCTGTACTTGATCCCAACTAAGATATAATTACCCCTTATTGGGGGCAGAACAGTCCTATTGGGTTTATTTAATGGTTAAATGATTCCCTTTTCTCTGTAATAATAAAACAGTACCTGTACTTGATCCCAACTAAGATATAATTACCCCTTATTGGGGCAGAACAGCCCTATTGGGTTTATTTAATGGTTAAATGATTCCCTTTTCTCTGTAATAATAAAACAGTACCTGTACTTGATCCCAACTAAGATATAATTACCCCTTATTGGGGCAGAACAGCCCTATTGGGTTTATTTAATGGTTAAATGATTCCCTTTTCTCTGTAATAATAAAACAGTACATGTACTTGATCCTGACTAAGATATAATTAATCCTTATCGGATGCAAAACAATCCTATTGGGTTTAATTAATCGTTTATTGATTTTTTAGTAGACTTAAGGTATGGAGATCCAAATTACAGAAAGACCCCCTTATCCGGAATACCCTTGGTCCCGAGCATTCTGGATAATGGGTCCTATACCTGTACTGCATTTGTCTATATTGCTAATGTAATTACAGAGGTCATTTACAAAGCCAGGAACAGGGTGCAAAGTGCAAAAATATATATATATATATCCTGCATGAAGAATTGAGGACACACCACTGCCTATATTTAGCAGTACTATATTCATAAGAGGCATGTGGTTTGTGGCATAGGGACATTCCTAGGACATCACCTGGTTTAGGCTCAAGGGGGACACGACTTTAGCAAATGACCACTTCATGCTCTTGCACTTGCATCCATCAGTAAACGACTAATGTGCCCCGGGGTGTAAGTTTAAAAAAAAATAATTTTAAATTTAATTTCATAGAACTGGAAATCTGTGTGAAATGTCCCGATGATCACTGGTCTAATCCCACTAGGAATCGGTGCATTAAAAGGATAATAGACTTTCTCTCCTATGAAGATCTTTTGGGATACATACTGTCTGCATGTGCTTCGTTATTTATTGCTAATACTGCTATGGTGCTTTTGGTCCTTTTAAAACACAGAAGGACTCCTATAGTTCGTGCCAATAATCAGAAAATTAGCTACATCCTACTTATGGCTCTTCTGATGTCCTTCCTTTGTACTTTCATGTTCATTGGACGACCTACTGGGGTTACCTGCCTCTTAAGACAAGCCTTGTTTGTGTGTGTCTTCTCTGTTGCTATTTCTTCCATTTTAGGAAAAACAATGACAGTTCTGTTTGCCTTTAAATCCACAGAAACGGCCAACAGGTTTAGGAAATGGGGAAAAATGAATATTTCCATGGTTATTGTCTTCCTTTGCTCTTTTGTTGAATTTGTTATATGTGTCATTTGGTTAACAACGTCTCCACCATATGTAGAGTCAGATATCAAAGCTATACCAGGGAAAATAATTCTACAATGTAATGAAGGTTCAGTTATAAGTTTCTATCTGGCAGTTTCATACATTGGTGTATTATCCCTTATTAGCTTTGCTGTCGCTTTCATTGCTCGCAAGTTACCAGACCGTTTCAATGAGGCGCAGCACATCACCTTCAGCATGCTGGTGTTCTGCAGTGTCTGGGCCTCCTTCATCCCAACATACCTGAGCACCAAAGGCAAACACATGGTGGCAGTGGAGATATTTGCCATCCAGGCCTCTGCAGCAGGAATGTTAATGTGTATATTTACTCCAAAATGCTACATTATTTTGCTAAAACCAGAGCTTAATGTTAAAGCAAATCTTACCTTTAAAAGAAATCCAAAAAGAATAAATAAGTAATAATAAGAAATGACTTATATGTAGGAAGTTCTGGTCCAAGGTAGTTTTATCTTTGACTGTATTTTAGGTTTTTGTGCTAAAACTCACAAGCTTAAATTGTTTAATCAAATTAAACATTTACTAAGCTAAAAAAAATAAATAAAAAAAACGTTGGAATCTAAAATCTTTACTAAAATGAATTTCCTGCCATTACTCCCCTCTGGGTGCCCAAGGGCCAGTCTGTTAGGATGTTGCTGATGACATTTAGAAACCAGCAGATCAGTATGGGCATTGTTAACAGGCTCCCAAGATTCACCTGTGAAATCAAGAGAAAAAGAACACCAAGGTCTAGTGGGTAATGGTAAGGGTTAAACAAACCATATAGTTGGGGCTCAGAGACCTTTGCATCACAAGTCTGACAGCTTTACACAAGCCCTTCACATCTGATCTAAGACCAGGCCACCAAAAAGTCCTGTGTATTAAATTTCATTAAAGGGTTTAGAAATTCCTTGGTGTTCTACAATGACAAAAGTGCGATTAATTAGCAAAATTATTTCACAAAGATCATGTTTTACAAATTTGTAGAATACTTTGATTACAAAAGACTGAGCTTTAGCATCCTACTACATACCTCCCAACAATTGAAAATACGACAAAAAGATCTGGCGCACGAAGAGTGGCAATTTTTTTACCACGCCCACTTTTGTGACCAAGCCCCAATTACTCCTTTTATATAGTTGAAATGGTGGGATCAGATGCAAAATGTGCTACCAAAAGAAAACAATATAGCAACTCCTACATATAAAATACAAATATAGAGAGGAGGCAGTCAGTTATAAGTGAGTTATAACTATGTACCAGTTTTGCCACCCCATACACAGTGCCCCCAATGGCCCAATAGCAGTACCCCCATACACAGTGCCCCCATAGACAGTAACCCCATACACAGTGCCCCCATAGACAGTACCCGCATACACAGTACCCACAGTACCCAATTGCCCCATAGATAGTTGCCCCCATACAGTCTAATCTATTAAGGAAATGCAGGACATTCATTGAACTATCCGGGACAATGGGATGCACTATTAAAACCAGGACAGTCCCGTGGAAAGTGGAATAGTTGGGGGGTATGCTGCTGGGAGTTTTGTTGATTTTTTCCCCCAAAGGGCAACTATGAGTTGTTGAAATAGAAAGAGGATCGTATCACATTTAGCAAAGTCGGTTTACAAATTGACCATTCCAAGACCAGGAAATCTGGAAAGTACATCATTCTTGCCTTACTTGCAACCAGGGGGATAGGTAATACAATTGACTGTTGAAGAAAGGTCTCTTCTGGCTTCCTGTTTATTGAATCTTTTTAGCTGTTTTCAAGATATTTATGTGGTTTTTTTTAATAAACTCTCAGATTTTTGTGATATAGCAAAATTTTCCTTAATTAATTTTTCTCGCCAGCTCAAAGCTGTGCTATTTAAGGCATATATAACTCAAATATTCACAGCCTGTCCTTTGCTTCTGACTTCAGCAAATGGATAAACAATAGCTTTTCCTGCCTAATTAACCAAAAAATATTGATCAGAGGATTATTGTTTAGCCATTTGCTGAAGTCAGAAGCTTGCTGTTGACCTCGTTCTTTACAAGAAGGGGAACTACAGTGGGCAGAAGAGCAGCAACAGGAGCTGCCTGCTCCATTGATGATTACTAGGATAAGGGAGCTTAGTCAATTCTGGAGGACTGTAGCTTCTCTTAACAAACTATCTGATGATGAAGTGTCGAGGATAAACCATCTCAGCTGTGCCTCCATCCTTTAGGTCTATCACCTTATTAGCCAGGACCTGGAACCAATGACAGTGCAGTCTCAAGCTCTGGCCAGGATCTGCAAACTGTTATGTGGTTTTGCATTAATCCAGCTCACCTTCAGCAGGATACTAACACAAGTGGTGAAGGAGCTTCTGCCACTCTTATGAAGGCTCATTTCCTTCCTCTCATCTGAAACAGAGTACATAAGATAAAATGAGGACTTTTACCTTAATGGCTCTGCCATTTAAGAAGTTATTTACTAAGTAAAAGGATGCAAAGTGCAAAAACAGGCACAATCCACCATAGTTTTTAGATTTATTGTCCTGCCCTTTGGATCTCTCATGTCTCTAAACTACAGAATCAAGTTTGGAGACCTCTGTTCCCCCATAAATACAGGCTTGGCTGCATTCAGCAGCACAGTATTCACACGGGGTGGCTGAGGGTAAGTAGGCAGGAGTCCCTTCTTCTCCCTCTTACCTGCCATTTTGACACATAAGTTAGGGAGCTAGATGCCAAACCAGCTAAACCCTGAATACCCTGAGTCCTAAGGAGTACAGTTTTGTCCATAGGCATAGTAATGTAATATTCCTATGGTGTCCCTGTTGAATATTTTTTTTTAATTGTGTCTAATTTGTCCATGAATAGATTGCCATTGCTACTAAAGCTACATATTGCCATAGCTACTAAATTAGCTCATGAACTGATTGCCATAGCTACTTAGACCACTGCTACTGCAGGTTGGCATGTTCCTTGTGGAACCTTAAATAGGTTTCTCAGTTCTGACACCATTCTTCATAGAACTGAAGCAGCACAGTCATCTTCTAAATGAATACCTGGAGCATCTACAGCTTGAAGTACTTCCACTGAAAAATGAGAGCAGACGATAAATAAATAAATCATCTTCTAGGAGAGATGGGTGAGAGAGACCTTTCTCCAAATCTAAATAGAGCTAACACAGAGAACAAAACATTTTATCAACTTAACCTAATAGTATGTACCCCTGACTAATGTGTTTCTTAAACACCTGAAGAATTTAAAATATCCCCTTCAGAACAAGGAACACAGTCAAAGCAGCATGGCAGCCTCCCAGTCTTATGAGCTCTTCGCTGGCCAGAGGAACACTTTTGTGTGCAGAATGATGTTGGAATCTTCAAATAAAATTTACATTATCACTTAAGTGCCATGACAAATATGACATCACATGTACAGTATTTATAAAGCTGTGTTGTTACTATTTGTTTATGTGTAGCAAAGCTTAGAAATGTAGTGTAAAAAGGGCTGTGAACTTGAAAAAAGAAACATAAACACAGGCATTATGTGGGTTACTGTTATTGTACTATGGAAAGAAAAAAAGTCTGTGAGTGCTTGCCAAGAAATGTGTGGTTTGAATACTGATCTAAAGCAATTTTAATTTGCCTGTTCATGGGCATCTTGTTGACACCAGATTCACACAACTGCATATGAACAATAATAGTCATTTTGATGCACTGGCTACAATTGTGGAAGGTACAACTCAGCACACAACTATGCCAAAATTCTATGAAAAATACTGAACTGTGGGAACACAAATTGGGATTTGCTTCTGAAAATTCCATTTTGCACACTACGCTGCATTTGTAAATGAATCTTATATGGTTTTGAATGTGTTTTTGTGCCTAACACATTGCACTTGTGTGCTTATAAGGGTGAGAGAGAGAGAATGGAATTCTTGATGGCAGTGTGATGTATATGAGAGAGTCTGTAGGGATAATGTAAGGAAAACCTTGGCAAAAGTGCAAATGCACTACAGTAGGCAATATTGTGCTTAGGGGGGAGGCCTACATGCCTTCTGCTCCTCTTGAATGCAAAGCTGTTGAACACATCACAATTTAAACGCCCCATACTATGATCCTGAGCTGTACAGATCTTTCTAATCCACACTGAAACTCAAACCTTAAACATCTTTTGAAAATAATGGCCCCAGGTAATTGCCTTCTCGTGGATAACTATGTCATCTGTAGTTGGAAAGAATCTCCCCACGTGGATCTTCTTGATCGTTCCATTTCCATAAATAACCCAGTTCAGAATATCAAACTTCCATGGAATATTTCCATCCTTGGTGAAAAATATTTCCTTTCCAGATGCCATTTTCATACAAATGTTTTTCAGGTAATAGTTTAGCTACAATTAAAAAAAGACTTAAATGTGATTTACTTTACATTCCTTTTTTAAAGTTTGTCTATATGGCCACTAATAAAATTGCCAAATGTGGAAAGGGGGTGACATTGGAAACACAACCAATAAATCCTAATAATGGATGTTACATTTGTAATGGGTCTTGTGTATGACCCCTTTTGCAATACAATAAGCTTCTTTAAAAGTGAAGCTCATCATTTGAGAACATGCTTCCTATAAGTTCCTATTGTTCAAATAAGCATTTTGCAATATGGCCTTGTTTTTTTGTTTTTTAAAAAAAAAATCAATTTATAAAGTAATTACTTCTCTTCTAAGTAATAAGCATGCAGTAGCATGCATTAGGTAGCTCCTATGTGGACTGGCAGCCTACATGAGGCTCTGTTTTATGCAACCAAAACTTGCCTCCAATCCAGGAATTCAAAAATAAGCACCTGCATTGAGGCCACTGGGAGCAACATCCAAGGGGTTGGGGAGCAACATGTTCCTCACGAGCCACTGGTTGGGGATCACTGCAGTTAAGAGCTGTTCCCCCAGAGCTGAAAGAAAGTTCAAATAATGGATAACCATAATCTAAACATACCTTGTCACTTACGACCCATAAGGGCAAAATATTTGTCTGCGGTCTTGGTAAAAGCATGCCATTTTTTTGTCTGAAAACACGCCTACCAAAATAAGTAAAATGATTAGTTGTGGCATGGCAAAGGTTAAATGTTAGCGTGTGAAGTGTAACCAGAAGTATTAACACAAACAGTGCTAGAAAGAAGACAACTGTGGAAGAAAATGTTAGAAGATTGAAGGATCATTGGTCTTGGTATAGATTAACATCATATTAAAAGAGTGCTGTGCTGTCTGGTGTTACGGCTCTTTATTAGTGATGAGCAAATCGCTTCGTCAAAAAATTAGCAAAACTGTAAAAAAATTTGTGAAACGAGAACGTCCCAAAAATAATGTTGCTCCACAATGTTTTTTCTGCTGCAAATTTTTGCAGTTGTTTTGCAAAGAAATTCGCTGTGAATCCATTCTTGACAAAAAACTTCGCACATCACTACTCTTTATGCTCATTATTGCCTGAGTGCTCCTGTTTGTTAGGCTGCCCACTGTTTCTGTTTGAACATCTTCGTTTGTAAAACAAATTGCCTGCCTATGTCTGTTTCTATAAAGCTAAGCAAGATTGGTTTATTTAATGTGCAAACATAATTGCAAACTTTTATTTGCTTTACTATTAAAATCTATGGTGATTTTGTGCATACAGGGAAATATTTTCTTTTCTCTGGTATCTTCAACAAATGATAACTGGGAATGGAAAAAATAAGAAATGTCCAATGACTTTCTTTCAGTGCATTTCCTTTGGGGACAACAATCTATATGACATTTCAAATTTCAATACATTTCATGCAGATGATTATTTGGTTATGAATCTACATTTAAAAATTTTCTTTGAGAGAATAGATTTATTCTCCCACATAGAAGACATCAGTATCTCATGAAGCAACCAGCTATAAAAAGTTCTCCAAAAAGATGTTAGTGATCTGCAAATGCCAGTCTGCCTTTAGCATTATTACACCACCTATAGCATCCAATGAGCCCTAGCAAAAGTAATGTATAACAGGGGGTATCTCAGCAAGCAACTGTCCCTGCCTATAATTCAGGGCTAACCAGAGAAATACACATTTGAGATGACTTTTTTATTCCAAATATTTAAATAACTCACAATTAACAATGTGGCGTGTGATTTTCCATGTGTGACAATATTTTAGCAGTAGGCTTTCCTCTAACATTGAGTTCTGGTTGAAGCAAAATAATGTAGCATTTTGGAGTAAATATACACATTAACATTCCTGCTGCAGAGGCCTGGATGGCAAATATCTCCACTGCAACCATGTGTTTGCCTTTGGTGCTCAGGTATGTTGGGATGAAGGAGGCCCAGACACTGCAGAACACCAGCATGCTGAAGGTGATGTGCTGCGCCTCATTGAAACGGTCTGGTAACTTGCGAGCAATGAAAGCGACAGCAAAGCTAATAAGGGATAATACACCAATGTAAGAAACTGCCAGATAGAAACTTATGATGGAACCTTCATTACATTGTAGAATTGTTTTTCCTGGTACAGTTTTATTATCAGACTCTACATGTGGTGGATTTATTATTAGCCAAATTACACATAATACAAATTCCCCAAATGAGCAAATAAAAACCAAACCCAGCGAAATGTTAATTCCTCCCAACATTCTAAACTTCTTTTCTATTTTTGTGGCTTTAAAAGCAATTAAAACCATTATTGTTTTTCCTAAAACTGAAGAAATAGCAACAGAGAAGACAAACACAAATGTAGTTTGTCTCAACAAGCAGGTAACCCCAGTAGGTTGTCCAATAAAGATGAAAGAGCAAAGGAAGGACATCAGAAGAGCCATAAGTAGGATGTAGCTGATGTTCTGATTATTGGCACGAACTATAGGAGTCCTTCTGTGTTTTATAAAGACCAAAAACACTGCAGCAGTCAAAACAGTAAAGACTGAGGCACATCCAGACAGTATATATCCTAAGAGATCTCCATAGGACAGGAAGTCAATGACTCTCTTAATGCACTGATCCTTAGCTGGATTCGGCCATTGGTCTTCAGCACATTTTACACAGTTTTCCACATCTAAGAATGAAAGCAATAGTCAGTCATTCCATTTTACAATGCATTCCTTCTATTGAAGATTTAGGGTGACGACACATGGAGCTACGAGTAGCAGCTACTTGTCGTGGCTACTAAAATGGACAATTTACTGTTCATTGTTTCTTTGTGTGTTTTAGCAGAGGCAAATAGCTGCTACTAATAGCTCCATGTGTCTTCACCCTTAAGAACACCTGGTGGAGTAAAAATCATCACATTCTTATCTGCAAGACGCAGGGTACATCCCTATGTTATTAAGCCTCTGTGTTCCATAACTGTTCTAACATTTCATAAAGAAAGATATCCAGCAGACTGATTGTATTTACAGGCGTTTATTTGGTGACAAATAAACACCATGCAGACAATTCATTATACCCATTAATAATTAAGCTTAAATACAATGCACCCATTCACATTATCCTTGAATTATAATTATAGGTTTTTATCATGCATATTTCATGTATATAATTTGATAATTTATCATTTCACATATAATGTTACCTCTTCTTAATGCTCTCTCCTGCATCTATAATACTATTTCCTGCAAATCTCATTTTTTACTTTACTAGTTGCCTTTCTTTCTTGTCATTCTTAAAGGCTCTTTCTTAAATATATACAAAGTCTCTGGAAAAACTGGGTGAGAAATTTGTATTCCATCGCCATCTTTAATATAAAACAGCCAGATGCACTTGCCAACAAATGCAATATAAGCAATTTTACATTATATATATTGGGATTTAACATACATTTTCTGATCAGACAAATATATTTAGTGACTAATTTTAAAAAGGCCTTGTGCAGTCTACAGTCAGTGCCAGCATGCTTTGTATAAAAGTATCTATACAAAGGAACAAGAGTTGGGATTTATATATATATATATATATATACTGTACCTTTCTGCGCCCTTTTAACAGACATCTAATACATGTGAACTGAATAATGTTAAAAAGGAAAACCCAATAAAATTAAGCAGAAAAGAAAATGCTTGAAGAGGGCAAATCATCACATTTATCAAGAAAGAATGTTTATTGTTACTACTTTATTACTTTGTACACACCTGTATAATTTGAAATTTCCCCCTCAGAGCAGGGAATACAGTCAAAGCAGCATTTTGGCCTCCCATTCTGATGAGCTCTTCGGTGACCAGAAGAACACGGTTCCATGCACACTGATGTGGGGGTCTTAAACATTAAAAGCAAACAGTTTAGGGTTCATTTTTACTCTGCTAATTCCTTGGCACTTGGCAAGAGAGCCCATAGGCGTGGGGCCATTTCCTCCCTTTAGACCCCCAGAGGGAGAAATAGCCATTATTATGTCAATTTTTATATATATACACACACACAAATCATTTAATTTAAATGTTTGATGTAACATCCTACACAAAATAAATAGTACTGGTTGATTTTATATGTTTGTTCATTCCTGTATTTAATCATTTATCTTTTAACCTTACATTATACACTACATTTTTAGATGGTGATGCAGTATTCCTAAAGTGCGTTCACATAATTAACTAATTTAACTATGAAACACTTCAGTGTGCTATAATCTATACAGAATTCATGCAGGTTATAGCCTCATAAAATGTATATATAATAACAATAGCTATAGGAAGCTGATACAGTATATCTCACTTTGATTGGTTACATTTAATGGTTGAAGGGGTTAACCTTTTTTTTTTTTTTTACATTTTTCATGGCATTGTGGTTTCTTACTGTCAATGAATAAGTACTGGTGGGTGCATGTAAGGCAGCAATTTATAGGTGCCTGAAGGCTTGGCCAATCATCAGGCCCATGCCCATAGTGTATTAGCATATAGTGGAAATGTTGACCCATTGAGATAAGAATACGGGTGTTATATATTGGGGATACAGGCATTTTAAGAATAATGCTGGTATAGTGGGATTGTCTGCTCTTAAAAAGCCAGTGGTGATTGTGCTTGGAGAGTGACGCAGAGCCAACACATCACAGTTTACGTGGGTTTAGCATGGATATAGGGATACAGTAGTGATCAGAGCCCCAAAAGGGCCAACGTGCAACAGGTATTTCATACTGGTAAAATTGTGTGCAGGAACTACAGGAATAAAGGTAAGCTAATAATACATAGTATATATTGTAGATAAAGACATTTTTAGAGCAATACAAATATACTGGGAAAGCCTGTTCCTTCACTGTCCTTTATCAGTCAACCTGTCACTGTACCTGATTAAGAGTTTAGTGTGGGGGTGTAGCTTTTAAGGGTTAGTATGTCACTGTATGGTTATGATATAGTGGAGAGTTGGATCTGTTAAGAGCAAAGTATATGGATATAAAGAAACAAAATGACACAATAGACACAAATAATAATTTTTTTAAACATACTGTATATGTAGGATAAATAATAATTCAGTATCAGTTCATGCTCCAAAACTGTACTGTTCTATGATGAAAGCTGCATTAGATTTTTGTTAGATCCACATTTAAGTTCCTACCTTTCCAAAATTAGGGGCCCAGGCAATGGCAGTGTCATTAATGATCAGCTGATCAGTATCTGGTAAGAATCTCCCCACATGGATCCTATTAACTGCTCCATTTTTATGAATAATCAAGTTCAGAATATCGAACTTTCCTGGAATATTTCCATCTTTGGTGAAAAAAAAATCCTCTCCAGATGCCATTTTCAGGTGAATGTTTTTAAGGTAATAGTTTAGCTGTAATGAAATAAAAGCAGCAGTTTTACACCCAAATAGATAATCCAGTCCATATACAGGATGCAGTATTATAAACCCACAGGGTATGGCACTTACTCCACAGACTAGGCCAGTCACGGTGGGTATAGTAATATGTGGCAATATCCCAGGGTTAGGGCACAGCCCTGACCTTAATAACAGCCACTGGCACTTGTCAGACTTCCATAAGCCTTTGTGTGCCTGGGACCAAAGCCAACCGTGCCTCCAAGACTCCACCCACTTTCTTTTCGTCTGTGAAGTCACTTCCAGGTTGTATTTCTATCCCTGGGGTGGTGCCCCTTACTGGGATTGGCCAGCTTGGGAAATAATTGAACAGTCTTATTAAAAATAAATCATTTTAAGTTCTCACAGTGTGATTGTTGCTGTGTGGCAACCGTGTTGCTTCCACACTACTCTAATTTCAATTACTAAAATGTAAATGTATTTGCCATTAGCTGGATGGTTACTGGATGGTTTTCTCACCTTTACAGAAGTTCAGCATCCAAATCAGTTATGTGACTTGTACTGTGAACACATTTATACAAACCTCAAGTCTCATTTTGCTGATTTTCTCTTTAGAAGACATCTCCAAAAATTCCCTAGATAACTGCATGTTGTCTAAGGCATGGGCTAGAGCATACACTGCCATGTATATTGTGTGTTTAATACGGTGGTTTATGGTCTCTTCTCTCAATAAATGTTCCTTTATCACATCATACTTTAGACATGAGGGACTTATTATAACATCATCACTTTGTCCATATGCACATTTTGTACTGAATCCAAAGAACCTATTTACAAATATATTTTTGTTCATATCTGTCATAAGTCTGTGAGAAAAAAAGTTATTTAATCCTTGGATGTTTTCTTTTGGAAGGGAAATTAAAAATGATCCATTCATTGAATACAAGAATTTGTTAAAGTTCAGTTCCGTTACAATATTCAGGGCTACTGAGCATATAAAAACCCTTTCTGACATTTGGTAGGAAGTCTGGGCAAATAGAAATGCCATCAAATAGTGTGTTTTGCAGTATAAAATAATGACTCTGACAGAGGAACGTTTAATTGTCTCAATAGCTTCAATAGCACTTTTTTCCAGTATATCTGAAGAACTCGATATAGCTTTTAAAAAATCCACACAGATTCCATTTCTCCCCATTTCCTTTCTCAGCTCCTCACTGGCTTGGCGATTGCTCTCATCATCTGATGCAATGATTCCCACCCAAGTCCAGCCAAAATGATTCAGTAATTTTATGATAACTCTAAACTGGGAATACTCATTGGGGACTGTCCGATAAACAGATGGAAAGTGAGCACGGTCATTAAACACAGGGTCCAGAGCGCCATAACTTATCTGAAAGAAACAGATTTTTTTAAACAGTCATTCTTAGGCTATATGCTAATTATAACAAGTTACAATTGTTATGTCTATCTGAATAACTACAGTAAAATATTAGAAATATTAGAATTTAAAACATTCTGTGTTCTCTCATTTCAGGGGCATTTGCACATCTGGAGCAAGATTTAGAAAAATTTATATTTTTCATGATATAGGGATTTATACCAGAAACATATTTTATTTTATGGACAACAATTCAATTGATTCGGAAAGCCTCATGTCTCCCGAACATCCAATACCTATATAGTATAGTTTTATGGAGATTTCTGACTCCTTTAGATCAAAAACTCCAAGCAGTAAATTACCACATTTTCAAAGCATTACCGCAGAATACGGCATACTTTAGATTCCAAAGCCAAAAATCCTAAAACCATATATTTTTGAAAAGTACACATTGTGCCGAATCCAAAATGGGTAACTATGTCTTTAAATTTCGAAGTTCCAAACAGCAATGCTTTCCTGAATTTAGTAGTTTCTATAAAAACAATAAAAACTCTAAAAAAAATTGCAACTTTCAGGCACCTTATCTCCCACATAACATTAAGTACCAAGAAACTACATCCTAAATATGAAAGCCAAGAGCAAGAAGAGCAGTGAAACATCTGGCCCTCATGTAATGATATTGTCTAACCCATCCTTTAGTCAACCAGTGCCAGACCATACACTCTCAACTCCAGATTCAGTAAGAAATAATAAGGTTAATGGTCTGGACAGCCTGGAACAGGCATGTAGCAACAGCGATCGCGCCCCAGGGGCCACTTGTTCCCCCCCCCCCACTCATTGTCTAGGGGCTGCAGAGTAAAGGGGTACAAAAGACCAAACAGTTAACATGTACATATAGGGGCTGATTTACTAAGACACGAATTCCGACCGAATTGGAAAAATTCCGATTGGAAAACGAACATTTTGCGACTTTTTCGTATTTTTTGCGATTTTTCGCGAAAAAATCGCAACTTTCGGAATGGCTACGAAAAACTTGCGTTTTTCCGCAAAAATCGTATTGGTAACGAAAAAGTCGCGATAATTTTCCGAAAAAATCGCAAAATACCGATCATTACGAAAAAAAACGCAATCGGACGCATTCGGCCCGTTCGTGAGTAAGTAAATGGGCCCCATAGACTAATGATATAATTACTCAAATAAAGAAAACCAATTTGCTTGTTGAGTCTAAATAGTAAAATGCAAAACAATTAGTGCGTTGTCCAGGCATGACACAAAAGATAGATATACTTGGGCAGAGGCAAGCTGTCAGGCTGTGGATAAATGCAGGCCAAGAAACAGCCTGGTACAGCTGTAGCCTTATACCTGACAGTTAAAACAAGTATGACATTCATGAAATAGCCTAACTAGAAAACAAATTCACTGGACTGTGTAGAGACATGCCATATAACGGTGCCAACCAAGGTATTCCTCTGTACTGCGCAAGTTATCATAAAGGTCATGCCAATTGTCTGTACCTGAGGGTATCCATACAGCTGAGTGATTTCTGCAATGGTGTAAGTTGTAGACGATAACAAGTGTCCAACAAATGCCACCAATTTCTGATCTGGTTGACAAATATAGTTGAGAGCTGGAGTTTCTTCCTCAGATAATAAGCTGAGAGTGCTCATTAATGCTATTGCTTCACTGGTACATGCATCATAGATGTGATATCCTAGAGTGATGTTGGGTAAAAGCTCTGTGCTGTTGTTGATCTCCTCTATAGCATACATAAAGGCCAGGAGGTGAGTCAGATGCTTAAATGTAGGTCTGTTGGATGAATGTAGTAGCTCACAGTTATATTAATCAATTATAATTATTTATAATTATATTCTATAATTATTTAAATTATTATTAATATGAACAGACTGTTTAACTAACTAAATCTTTTGGAGTTGAGTTAGCCAGTGCTTTCTGATATACTAAGGTTCTAGCAGCCACTTATTGCCTAGCTCAGTGCTGTCCAACTGGCGGCCCTAGACCCCCCTCTGTGTGGCCCCCCACATGTCTGGCTGCTTTAATGCCTTAACTTTGTGTAAGCATTAAATGGTATCAGTACTGAGATTAACTGGCCCCCTGCATGGTTCTCACCTCAGATTCAGGCTGTAATTCCTCTGTATTGTTTAAATATGTAATCCCCTGTGTTGTTCACACCTTTTAATCTCTGCATTGTTCACCCCCTGCAGTGTTCACACCTCAGGCTCAGGCTGTAATCACCCACATTGTTCCCCTATTCACACCTCAGACATTGTTTGTACTGCCTGACCTATGCTGCCTGTGTGTAGGCAGCATAGAGTAGGCAGAGTATGGCACATAGGCAGCATAGGGCAGGGAGGGTATGGCACCCACAGGCAGCATAGGACAGGCAGAGTATGGCACACACAGGTAGCATAGGGTAGGCAGAGTGCTGCCTGTGTGTGCCATACTCTGCCTACCCTATGCTGCCTGTGGGAGGTGAACCTGGCAGGGGTTTGTTCTGGGAGTTTGTTAGCAGTTGGAAATAGACATTAAATGGTCCCTAAGGTGTGTAATTATATGCTGGGGGTTGCTGTGCTATCCACAGGGGAGGAGGCATATGGATTTAAGGGTATGTCTAAATATGACATAATATAATTCTTTAACATATGAATGATGGTTGATATCCCTGCAGCGACCATTGTGATTAAATGGGTGTGGTTTGAAGCGGATGTGGTTTAGAATGGGGGAGTGGCCAAAACTGGCTTCCATTAGCGGCCCTCCACCATGTATGCGAGAGAAATTCCGGCCCTCGGCACCGCAGAAGTTGGACAGCACTGGCCTAGCTGGATGGGAGGGAAGATGTCCTGCAACCTGTAGGAAGGACAAGGGAATAGGGCCCAATTCCAGCAGGGCAGTGAGATTTACTAAACTGCAACTTTTTTGGCTCAGGCTTTTTGTCGCTGAAAACCTGAAAAAAGTTGCTGAAAAAAAGCGATTTATTATACAAAATTGTGACAATTTTGAATCCGAAAAAATGCCAGCTAATAATCAGAATCATGTAGAAGTCAATAACAGATTTTTACAACTTGAAGACCATTCTTTGCTTCATGGGTTTTGAGTGTTTTGATGCTGTCGAAAAAGTTGTGGTTATAGTGCGACAAGTCGAAAAAGTTTTCTGCGTCTTTTTTCCAATCGTGCTTTTTCAGTTCAGATCTTTTGATAAATGACGGATGTGAAAATGAGCTTATTTGTGGTGTCTTAAAATAAAAATGATAAAAAATTGAGTTTTATTAAATCTCCCCCATAGCCCGTGTTCTTCTGCGCAATTATGTGTTTATGCATAGGCCAGACTTTCATGACCTTGCTTAGCCATATACTATAACATAGTGAGAAAGGGCACTAAGCAGCCCGAAACATGTTGTAAAACAGTGAATCTGCATGAAGGTGCTCTCCTCTTCCTTTACAATATACCAAAAGGCCCTTGGGGGCCCTTGGGGATTGACACATTGTGCTTGGGAGCAGTAAGGCTGTGCAGCTGAATACCTATTTTTTGATATACAAGTATGGGATCTGTTATCCGGAAACCCGATATCCAGAAAGTTCCGAATTACGTAAAGCCCAATAATTACGTAATCAAATAATTCAGATTTTTAAAATTGATTTCCTTTTTCTCTGTAATAATAAAACAGTGCTTTGTGTTTGATCCCAACTAAGATATAATTACCCCTTATTGGGGGCAGAACAGCCCTATTGGGTTTATTTCATGGTTAAATGATTCCCTTTTCTCTGTAATAATAAAACAGTACCTGTACTTGATCCCAACTAAGATATAATTACCCCTTATTGGGGGCAGAACAGCCCTATTGGGTTTATTTAATGGTTAAATGATTCCCTTTTCTCTGTAATAATAAAACAGTACCTGTACTTGATCCCAACTAAGATATAATTACCCCTTATTGGGGACAGAACAGCCCTATAGGGTTTATTTAATGGTTAAATGATTCCCTTTTCTCTGTAATAATAAAACAGTACCTGTACTTGATCCCAACTAAGATATAATTAATCTTTACTGGATGCAAAATAATCCTATTGGGTTTAATTTATGTTTTATTGATTTTTTTAGTAGTCTTAAAGGACAATGAAAGGTTAATATTAATTAAAAGTAAGTCTGAAGGCATTCTTTTTAAGTACTTACTGCATATCTAAATTCCCAGATCCCTGCTTGCTTCTCTGAGATATGGTGCTGGCAGCCTACAGCAGTGCGAAGCCTGCAGTGACATCACTGAAATCTCTCTCCCCTTCCTGTAGGTGCCAGCGGCAGCCTTCCTATTCTCTGAGCATGTGTGTAACTTGATCCTGTCTCCTGTTCTGAGCTACACATGCCCACCAGCCAATCAAAAGAGGATCTGCCAGAGGGGAGGGGGGGTGGGAATGAAACACATGTGCAGTATGAAGCAAGGAGGGAAAGGAAGGGAGAATACCTTTTTAGAGATGGCTGCCTGTTCTAGAAAATGTGAAGTAAGTGTGACTGAGTAAATATTTGATTAGGTGAGCCAAAAGTGTGGCGTTTTTACTAAACAATAGGAGGACTATTTTTGACTTGCATTCTCCTTTAAGGTATTACGGAAAGACCCCTTATCCGGAATACTCTTGGTCCCGAGCATTCTGGATAACGGGTCCTATACCTGTACTATAACACACTGTATACAGCTTTATAGGGATAATACTTTGCTCTGAGCATTACAAACTCACACACATCCTCTTATATAGAGGCCCATTTATCAGCATTCTCTCGCATTTTACAGCTTTTAGAAACTACGAAAATTTTCTTTAAAACCACAATTGGCAAGTAATTGATTAAATCAGCCTTTTATAAAAAGCATGGATGAAAAAGAATTCTTCTATACCACATGCATGAAAAATCATTTTCAAAAGAATTTGGCTTACAAACAAAAAATACCACTAAAACTTCTCAAACCAGTAAGCAAAGAAAGATTGTTCCAATTTCTTTCCTGTCAACGTTTCTTTTAATAATTCACTAATTGTGATAAATTAAAAACCACAACCTTCAGTAAATCGGTCCCATAGCGACAATGCTTTTATCGTTTGTACGAAAATATCGTTATTGTTTTCCGAGAGTCACAAAATGTTTGTGCCGAAAAGTTTGTTAACGCCACGAGAACCTTGATGCCTTCCATGTCTGGCTTTGGAAGCCTTCCATAGGACTCAATGGCACTCGGCAGATCAATGGCACTCGATGTCGGGCGAAAGATAGTCCCGATGAAAGTGTAACCAAAGTGTTAACGAATTCCGAAATGTTCTTATTCTTTGTGCAAACTACGATTTTTTAATGGAAATTTAGTGAAAATCATGAAAAACTCGTGGAATTTTCACAAACTTTTCACGCACATTCTGAAATGCTCTATAATTTAGAAACAATATGAATATATCTAATATATTATAATTTTATATCTATATATAAAATTGTTTAGAAAATGGACCCCATAGTGTTTGCAACTGACATTGCACTTTGCACACAAATATACTGTACATTGCAGCATGGAATGTAAAATGTAGCTGTGACCGCTCATTCTATAACTGATCTTCCTGGCAGACTAAGGGGCACATTTACAAAAGCGCGAACGCACGAGCGTGTTTTCGCTGATTTTTTCGGGCGTCCGCACAACTTTTTCGAACGGCGCACTACTTTTTCGGACGTTTGCACGAAAAAATCGGAAAGGTTTTACCACTGTTTACAATTCTTCGGTACGAAAATTTCGTGACTTTCGGATCGCCAATACGATATTATCGTGACTAATACGATTTTTTCGTAAGCATTTTCGTGATATTTGCGATTTTACGAAATTTTCGTTTCCAATACGTTTTTTTTCCCATTCGTGATTCGGATTCGTGGCTTTGTATAAAAACCTTATAAAAATAATAATTACAATATAATACAAGCGGTCTAGGAATAACAGCTGGGTACAATTGTCCAAGAATCCCTAAATTAATTAACAAGATACATGTATCCAAAGAGATTGCAAAAAAAATTACATTTTTTTAATGTTTAGGTGTTAGGTAGCCTTAATGCATTGTGCTGCATGTTACTGAATATACACTTATATGAAAACATCTCAAAGCATTCTGAATAATAAATCCCATATAAGAGGCAAAAAAAAAAAAATCACTTTTATCTTTATTTAAAATGTTCCCTCATTTTTACTTTGTAACTTTCTCACAAACAGCTGAAGATGGTTTGCTTTGCCGGAATCAAGAATAATCTAAGCAGAAATGTCATTCCTTAGGAAAGTAGGAAATGTGTTCCTTATCACCATCAATAAGTGTGTCACTATATTACTTACATCATACAAATTACAGGGCAAGGATCGTCTTGGAATTCCTGCACTTTATTATTATTCATTAAAAAGATTTGTAGAATGCCTCCTATTATAATGTCTCCATCGGCGGCATACACCAGCGGTTTAACACAGTCACCCAAGGCACATGGTTGGCCCAGTCTTGATGTGTTATATTGACGTGTTCTACAAGGAAACAAAAGGAAGAGTAGAATAAACATTGGACCAAGTATTCCGACAAAGTTGAACCTCCTTTGGCAAACACGGTTCCTTTGTGCACAGAGATATGTTCATGAATCCATGCTGAGTAATGTAAAGGTAAAGGCCAGGGATTTATAAGAAGAACACAAGCAGATGGTGCCGTGCAATGTTATAGAAAGTGGCTAAAGCATATATTGCACTCGGTGCCTGCTTTTATCCCTTCAAATTCTCTTTTTTTTTTTATAATTATACCTTATGCTTTTTCTATTAAGAAATCAGCACACTGTACTGTGGACAAGGCTGGAATCATGTAATTACCTACAAATAAACATTTTGCCAATTGCCATTCTATAACAAAATTAGCCAGCCTGTAACCACTTTTAACCAATGAGCATTTTTTTTTCTGTTAAGCATGGCATGAAATGTCTTTCCCATTGCTTAGCCATTTACTGTAATAGATTGTACAATACAATATACACCTTTACAAAAGTAATAAATACAAAAAATAGTAAATACTTTGTACTGAATAAGACACACAGAAGAACACACATTTTATTACTACAAGGAAGAAATAATTCATTTAGAAACCTACAGGGCTCATTTATTGACAGAGTTTGCATGAATCGCCATTGAATAAAGGTATTTGCATCCAACACTGCTCCTTGCGCTTCCATATAGTTGTTATTTTGTTTGTACAATTTCCAAGCTTGTGAATATGAAAGTCCACCAGCAAAGGGTGGCCCATTACATTACTTTGAGTTGACCTATAGTAGCAAAGTAAAAAAGACATAAAACATCTGAAACCTCTCCAGCTTTCTTATGGGGGGATTTCATTTCTGGCTCCATAGTGGCAATCAGAACAGCCCTCGGATTGTTGCCTGCTGCTGCTAAAAAACCATGCTATACAGGGCCAGAACTCAGTAGCTTATTCACCCACTAGTAGGTGGAAGGGGGAGTTATTAGGAAATGTATTTATGTTGGTATGTAGAGCATCACACTACTTGAGCTAAGCATCACACCATATTATTGGCTTTTATCACCCTCTCTCTGACATCTGATCTGTGTTTACCTCAAATTCTACCAGACAGTGGTAATGGTGTATTGTGTCCTTGTATTTCTCTTTGAAAACTAGGTAAGCCACTTCTATTCTAATATCATTTTTAAACAGATAAAACCTACATCAGCCTGGCTACATGTGCATCTGAAGATTTTTTTATTCTCTCTGCCAAGGAACTGCTTCTAAGAGCATCTAAGAGACCAGACTCTTGTTACTGGATATATACACCCTTTGTGGGGTACACCTTCCCCTACCCTATATTACCCCTAAGATGTTCATATGTTTCCTATAACGTAATTACATTCCAGACTTAAGGAACAACGAGGTATGTAAAGGTATGGTGTGAATGGCAAGACAGTTGCACACTGGAAACATTTTAACCCATTCTGCCCTGTAGTATAACTAATTTTTCAATACCCAATATTTAACAACTATAGAGGAAGCAGATGCCCCCCCCCTATGATCACGGGGTCTGATTTCTCTTTATTTATGCCAGTGATTTTATCCAGAACTGGCACACTGACCTTAAAGATAACTTTTACAGGTAAACAATGTTATGCCACATTTGATGCCCTATCGATTGAAAAATGGTGCGAGATGTAGAATGCAGCTAGATCCCAGAATGAAGCACTCTCATTAGTGTTCTTGAACTTATGTTTGGGGAAAATTACCCTTATCATTTGCTGGTACCCAACTTCAGACAAACATACGTTAATGTATAGACTGCCTCCAAATTAAGAGATCTTTTAGCAAAATAGATACAGTGGAGGAAATAATTATTTGACCCCTCACTGATTTTGTAAGTTTGTCCAATGACAAAGAAATGAAAAGTCTCAGAACAGTATCATTTCAATGGTAGGTTTATTTTAACAGTGGCAGATAGCACATCAAAAGGAAAATTGAAAAAATAACTTTAAATAAAAGATAGCAACTGATTTGCATTTCATTAAGTGAAATAAGTTTTTGAACCCCTACCAGCCATTAAGAGTTCTGGCTCCCACAGAGTGGTTAGACACTTCTACTCAATTAGTCAACCTCATTAAGGACACCTGTCTTAACTAGTCACCTGTATAAAAGACACCTGTCCACAGAATCAATCAATCAAGCAGACTCCAAACTCTCCAACATGGGAAAGACCAAAGAGCTGTCCAAGGATGTCAGAGACAAAATTGTAGACCTGCACAAGGCTGGAATGGGCTACAAAACCATTAGCAAGAAGCTGGGAGAGAAGGTGACAACTGTTGGTGCGATTGTTCGAAAATGGAAGGAGCACAAAATGACCATCAATCGACCTTGCTCTGGGGCTCCACGCAAGATCTCACCTCGTGGGGTGTCAATGATTCTGAGAAAGGTGAAAAAGCATCCTAGAACTACACGGGAGGAGTTAGTTAATGACCTCAAATTAGCAGGGACCACAGTCACCAAGAAAACCATTGGAAACACATTACACCGCAATGGATTAAAATCCTGCAGGGCTCGCAAGGTCCCCCTGCTCAAGAAGGCACATGTGCAGGCCCGTCTGAAGTTTGCCAATGAACACCTGAATGATTCTGTGAGTGACTGGGAGAAGGTGCTGTGGTCTGATGAGACCAAAATAGAGCTCTTTGGCATTAACTCAACTCGCTGTGTTTGGAGGAAGAAAAATGCTGCCTATGACCCCCAAAACACCGTCCCCACCGTCAAGCATGGGGGTGGAAACATTTTGCTTTGGGGGTGTTTTTCTGCTAAGGGCACAGGACAACTTATTCGCATTAACGGGAAAATGGACGGAGCCATGTATCGTGAAATCCTGAACGACAACCTCCTTCCCTCTGCCAGGAAACTGAAAATGGGTCGTGGATGGGTGTTCCAGCACGACAATGACCCAAAACATACAGCAAAGGCAACAAAGGAGTGGCTCAAGAAGAAGCACATTAAGGTCATGTGGCCTAGTCAGTCTCCGGACCTTAATCCAATAGAAAACCTATGGAGGGAGCTCAAGCTCAGAGTTGCACAGAGACAGCCTCGAAACCTTAGGGATTTAGAGATGATCTGCAAAGAGGAGTGGGACCAACATTCCTCCTAAAATGTGCGCAAACTTGGTCATCAATTACAAGAAACGTTTGACCTCTGTGCTTGCAAACAAGGGTTTTTCCACTAAGTATTAAGTCTTTTTTTGTTAGAGGGTTCAAAAACTTATTTCACTCAATGAAATGCAAATCAGTTGCTACCTTTTATTTAAAGTTATTTTTTCGATTTTCCTTTTGATGTGCTATCTGCCACTGTTAAAATAAACCTACCATTGAAATGATACTGTTCTGAGACTTTTCATTTCTTTGTCATTGGACAAACTTACAAAATCAGTGAGGGGTCAAATAATTATTTCCTCCACTGTATATGCTTCATATATGCTATGCTGTGCCCAGTCAATGTCATACCTTTATGGAAACAACAGATTAATAAAGCTCATTGGAACTAACACACAACTTTTATCTGGTATAGAATTCCTAAGTATTGATGTCCAAATGTACCCTAGTGATAAATCTGTGGGGTTTTTTTTTACATAATCACCTACACCTTGTTATCCCAGGTGACTAATCAAGATTTCTTGTCCTTTTTTTATCCTATCTTACATTTATCTTGCAGGATGTTCCCAGTGGTTAATTGGATCATTCCATTGAGCTCTTTGATATAGCAGATCTTGTTCTACAGGCAATTCTTTCTCCTTCCATCTGCTTGCTAGGAAACATTTTTCTGCTGACAGATTTCATGTAGTCTCTGTTTTGCGGTTTTAAGCTTTGGTATTGTAGGGACCCATTCGGTTAACTTCCCCTATGACTTGGAAATCCCCTATCTTCTAAGTCTTGGTACTGTTACCTAAGATTCCTGGTTTGTATACTTTAGCCCTATTGGTCCTAGGAACCCTGTACCATTTTGCCGCTTGTCAGAAATTTGACACGCACCAATTTTTGACATGTGTGACCATTTTTTGACGCGTGACAAAATAAAGACACGTGACAAACCGAAACATCATTTTAGAGACGTAGTCATACTGCACCTGAGCTCCATGCCACCTTCCAGACTCAGGTGCAGCGGTGTCGAGGCTCAATCAGTGGCCAGAACTGGCACAATATGCTCTGGGGTTGCTGGTTTGCCCCCCTGCCAGTGTCCTGTCAGAGCGCGTCCTCAGTGTCGCAGGTGGGGTGGTCACTGAAAAGTGGACATGCCTATCCACTGGCAGCATGGATAGGTTATCATTCATAAAGATGAATGAGGCATGGATAAGCGTGGATATACATGTTCCCATTGCCAACATCAGGGACTAGCCTCCTCTCCTCCCTCCTTACAGATGTACCCTCCTCTCTCGATTGCTGCCTTATACTCCTCTAATAAAGTACCTGTTGCTGCTGCCGCCGCAATATCATCTAATATCTTCTAATTTGTGGCCTATCAAGGCTCCTTACTATGTAGCTACTCCTTCTAATATATCATCTAATGTCTTCTAATTTAGGGTCGGAAAAGGCTCCTAATTATATTGTTGCTACTCCTGCTTAAATATCATCTACTTTGGGGTTGGAAAAGGCTTCTATTTATATTGTTGCTACTCCTGAAAAATATCATCTACTTTGGGGTCGGAAAGGCTACGAATTATATTGTTGCTACTCCTGCAAAATATCATCTACTTTGGGGTTGGAAAAGGCTCTTAATTATATTGTTGCTACTCTCCAACACTTTTTCCATTTAAATGTGGCTCACGGGTATAAAAAGTTGGGTATCCCTGCTATACATCATACTAGAAGGTGAACAACCCCTTTAAAACTTTCAACAAAGCATGAAAGTAATGAAAATTGGTATTGGTAGTCCCAAAGCTGAAAAAGGTGCAACCCACAAACAAAACCACCCCTAGAATGTAACTTAATTGTGCGTTTGCAATGATAAAGTCGTGCAGCAAAAAACTTGGACGTGCGCTAAAATGTTTGGCGTGCAACAAAAAATGTTGACGTGCATTTAAATTTTCACGAAAAAGTTACCGCACGCTTAAAGTTACACCGGTGCTGAAAATTTGACGCAAAAAAATTTTGCCAAGCAACAAATTCGTTTTGCAAATTTTTCGGATAGGAAGTGTAAGTAGTGAAGGGCGAAATGTTTTGCCAGGCATGGATTCGTGGCAAATTTCTGCGTTTCACCATTGGCGGATTGTTTAGCGAAACAGATTAAAAATATTTGCAATGTGTCAAAAAATTGTCGCCTGCATCTAAAGAATAGTTGCGCGAAAAAAGAATAGCTGCGGGCGCCAAAAGAATAGACGTGCGACAAAAGAATAGCTGCGGGCGCCAAAAGAATAGACGTGGGCGACAAAAGAATAGACGTGCGACAAAAGAATAGCCGTGGACGACAAAAGAATAGCCGTGTGACAACAGAATAGCCACTGGTGACTAAAGAATAGACGTGCGACAAAAGATTAGCCGTGGGCGACAAAAGAATAGCCGTGTGACAACAGAATAGCCACGGGTGACTAAAGAATAGACGTGCGACAAAAGAATAGCCACGGGCGACAAAAGAATAGCCGTGTGACAACAGAATAGCCACTGGTGACTAAAGAATAGACGTGCGACAAAAGATTAGCCGCGGGCGACAAAAGAATAGCCGTGTGACAACAGAATAGCCACGGGTGACTAAAGAATAGACGTGCGACAAAAGAATAGCCGCGGGAGCGACAAAAGAATAGCCGTGTGACAACAGAATAGCCACTGGTGACTAAAGAATAGACGTGCGACAAAAGATTAGCCGCGGGCGACAAAAGAATAGCCGTGTGACAACAGAATAGCCACGGGTGACTAAAGAATAGACGTGCGACAAAAGAATAGCCACGGGCGACAAAAGAATAGCTGCGGGCGACAATTTTTTTGAAAGATGCCCTAATTTTTCGGCGAAGCGAAATGGGACAGATTCCCTCATCACTAAGGGTAAGTGTAGAGAGTGGGAAATAAATCTCTTGAGGTTTTATTAGGTGTTAGGTTGTAGGCTTGAATGAAAAGGTGAGTTTTAAGAGACAGTTTGAAAGCCTGAAAGCTCTGAGGGTGTATAATGGGACAGGGCAGAAGCCCTGGATGCGAGAGTGAGAGGGAGTAATGAGTGAGGAGGAAAGGAGAAGGTTGTGTGTGGACTGAAGGTTACATCTGGGAGTGTTAATAAACAACCAGACCGCATTTTCAGTTCTAGATCAGAAAGATGCAAAATACAATGGTTAATAATTTGAAATCTGTAAACAACAGAAACTGAGCACCAAAGGGATCCATTCACTAACATTCATATTTTCTTCATTTTCACAAATCAAATTTTTTTGTGTAAAAAATCATGGATTATAAAAATTGTAATTTATTAAATGTAAAAAAAACACAAAAAATACTGATACAGAACTTTGCCAAAGAGTTGTCAGGCTTCAAAAACCACTAAAATCAGAATGTTGAAAAATCCCCTGAAAAGGACAGATCCCTATAAATAACATAAATCTTGAAAATATGGAATTACAATGCAATCTGACATTTAGAATGCTTGATATAAATAGAAATAGAAATATTGTTTCCCTTAGATATTAGCAAAATACCCAATTCCCTACATGATTTATCTAACACCTCTGGGATCTCAAAGAATAAATAAATGCTCTCTGTTATTCTAAACTATCAGCACGTCTGACTGTAAATCCTATCAGCCTTTGGTTTCATCTTCTTCAGATTCATTCAAAACAAAACATACAATATTTTATTTCTGAAAGCAGAAATATTTCAGGTAATTGAATTTTTGCTTAGATCCATCTGATTGTCGACATTCCCTCAATGAAGAAAATAAGTGAAAGCCTTGGCACAGCTTTAATTTTGAAACCATTGTGGATAGCGTTCTTCTGCTCATTAACATCATCTAGCTATAATCACTACTTTGCCAATGCTGGTTAATTAGTTCAGCAGAGAAAGAAATATCTGAAGATTATTTTTACAGTTATAACACTATTCTCCTGATTATATTATGATTTCGTTGATGTGTGGAAATGTGATGAAAGTGAGATACCATGATACTTTTCAGGGAGCACCACAAAATAATCCTCTTCTTCCTCCTTTAATGGCCCCGGGCTGATGCATGTGCAGTAGAATGAAAAAGCCGGCTTTTGGTTTAATGTTCAGTTTTTCACTCTGCTGTCTCTCTTCACTCATCCGTTATAAAGAATGAAGAAGCAGAAAGAAGCTAGCTCTGTGGTGCTCATTGAAAAATACCGTAGTTCGTTACCCTAGGGCAGATGGAAAGGACAGGGCCCTGAAGCAGGCTGTGACTCTTGACGCTCCCTTCCTTCCATTTCTGAATGATGTACAAGGTAGGGATGTCTATATGCTTCCTATCCATTGCCAAGAGGAAGCCGCAGGTCTCTCTGCTCTAAAAAAAAATTACCAATTTTTGTTCACTTTTCACATTGCCAGTGCATTGTAAATAAAGCCGGATAAGTTTGGCAGGGTTCTTTCAAAATCTTTTCTTTGTTTCAAATATATAGCTTTATCTGAATCTGTTGGATTTTGGGCTCTAGCTTTTTTGTTTCTTGTTTATTTTTCAGGCTTTAAATTGTGACCAAGTGTTTTTTATTTTTAGTTTTTATTGATGAAATGAAATATATTAGATAATTTATTAAAGTATTATATTCTACATACAAAATACAAAATACCATGTAAACATAAAATGGAACATTTAATTTTCAGTGCATTTATACTTCATTTACTACAGCCATGATGTAAATGGAGCGATGTGGAACGTTTAGGGAGAAGTGAGATTGAGCAGTAAATATCAGCAAGTCTCTTGGATCCCAAACTGCTGGGCATTAGCTGACATGATTACTGGTGGAAAAAACATAACTCTGAACAATGAATTTCTTCTTTTGGGATTTCAGATACTTCACAGCCTTAGGATGCCATTTTTCTTAATGATTTTAATCCTGTATATTTTCACTATATTAGGAAATGCTACAGTTGCTGTATTGGTGTTGTCTTCCCATAGCCTCCAGCAGCCAATGTTCTTCTTCCTTGGCCATCTCTCTCTTTGTGACATTACACTCACCACCACTATTGTCCCTGTCTTGTTACATGGTGTATTGAGAGGTCCAGTAAATCTATCTGTTGCTGCCTGCATCACCCAGTTTCAGATCTTTTTTGCTGGTGTGGCCTCTGAGTGTTTCCTTCTTGGAGTTATGTCGATTGACAGGTATGTGGCTATTTGCAACCCTCTCCAATATAGTGCCATTATGAGAAAAGAACTCTCTGTTGAACTTGTTACTCTGTGTTGGTTCCTAGGCTACTCCATTGGATTTAACCTGACAGTGTTGATCAGCAGGTTAACATTCTGTGGTCCTAATGTAATTGACCATTTCTTTTGTGACTTCCTTCCAATTCTGCAACTTTCTTGTTCAGACACTTCTGCAGTGAAACTGGCACAGTCATTTTTTGGCACTGTAACAGGTGTGTTTACTGTCATGTCCATTATTGTAACATACATCTATATTTTATCCACAGTTTTCAAAATTCCATCGACCACAGGAAGGCAGAAAGCTTTATCCACATGCAGCTCTCACCTGGCTGTTGTGGCCACATTTTTAGGCTCATTGATTGGCCTTTATCTCTTACCTTCCAGTGGAAAAACTCGCACTGCAAATAAGATCCTATCTTTGCTTTATACTGTGGTTACTCCTCTGTTTAATCCCATAATATACAGCCTGCGGAACTGGGAAATAAGAGCAGCTTTCAAAAAAATAATATGGAGAATTAGGCTGAAAGATTTTGACTTTTAATTTCAATCTTAAAATATTTAAGTATGTAAAATTGTACAACTGAAAAAGATAGTATAATCTAAAACAATATGGTTTCACTGTTGCACTGAATAATACATTCAATGCTTGTACTGATTGTAACAAGCCATGTAACAAAAATAAAAGTACAGTAAAACTTGTATTAAAAAAATGGGGTCTCTTTGAAGACTTTTTCACTATGTGTTTTGCTTCTATAGTCCCATATACCGACCAATCCTAGAACTGTAAAGGCGCCGCAGTTCTTTGATGCTGTCGGGGATATAACATATACTTGATGCTCAATCAAACTGTGGTTCAGATTCATAGTTACATAGGGTTGAAAAAAGTCCAGAGTCCATCAAGTTCAACCCTTCCAAGAAAACCCAGCACCAACAACCTATACTTACCAATCTATACACTCACATACATAAACTATATATACAACCACTAGTACTAACTGTAGATATTAGTATCACAATAGCCTTGGATATTCTGATTGTTCAAAAACGTATTCAGGCCCCTCTTAAAGGCATTAACAGAATCTGCCATTCACCAAATTCAGATATATACCATGAAAATAACATGTTTATGCTGTTAAATTCACAAAGACAAAAGAAAAAAGTCCTCTGCACTCACCCATAACCAATGTGTTAAAGATATTAAAACAACATTTTTCTAGAAATCCCATAATTATTAATAGAGAGTGGGTGAATTATTCTGTGGTGAGCTCTTACATACTTAGATATATCTGCCCCCAAGCTTAAAACAAGCAATCCCTTTAGTTAGTCAAGATACTGCAATATATTCAAGGTGGCCAACTATGGTAAAGTCATTTCTAGTCTTGGAAAAAAAGTACAATAAATAATAGTATTCTTAGGAAATTTGATTAAAATGAGTGTAGGACTGGGGAGACCAAGGATGACTTTGGCGTAGTTGGCCACAAACAGGCAGTGAAAACTGGACACTGGAGTGTTTGTATAAATGTTATAGCCTCAGAATGACTGACCAGGCCAGAGAAGTTTGAGATTAAAGAGAGGATTCTCAAACAAATCATTAGGGTTGAGGAGACTGCCTCATACAGATGCAAATAAACACAAGGAATTCTGGGAACTAGCCCCAAAGAGCTCCAAGAAAACCTTATTTACATGGGTTTCCCTATAGGCTAAAGCTCACCCACTGGGTTTTTAAAGCAGAAGCCAGAATAGTAGCTGATCAGATTCCCTACTACTCTTCTTGGGGCTCAGTAGTGTAGTACAGGGATTTCTGATCATCTTGCGTAGAGCCAGGAGTGGGGATTCACAAACTAATCATTGGGGTTATGAAGACCGCTCATACGTATGCAAACAGACAAAAGGAATTCTGGGAACTAATCCCAAAGAGGTTGAAGAGAGCAAATAGTTTGACCTCCTTACAGTGCGCCATGTGATCTCAAAAGCTTCTTCCATATGTACTGTAAGGCTTTCTCGTTAAAGTAAAATGATCTTCTCCTGCACCCAAACTATAGAACATGCTCAGTAGATCTCTTTAATTAGTGAACTTCCTCAGTATAACATTTTTTCCCTCTACTGTAAACAACTCAAACTCGCTGTAGTACATTGTGAACTGTTGAGTGGTGCTGGGAGTAGCCAGTCAGAGCAGGGGAAATCTGTCAGCAACTGATAGCATGATTGTGTTGGTTACAACTGGAAAACATGTTAGGTTGAGAATGCCACAAATACCTTATTAAATATATAAACAACTGCAAGAAAAGTCTGTGTGAATAAGTTCCTTGGAGGATTCTGCCACTTAGCAATGTGATTTGACTAAATTTTATAAAATGTGCAGCAAATTGACAAATGAGGTATAAGATGTAATGGAAACATTTTGGTCTTAAAAATGTATAATTACAATATCTAATGTAATCACCTTAGGAAGAGTATTATATCGCAGCTTTCTTATTCTTATTTTGTGACAGTTAATTCTGCTAGTATTTCTATGACACCATATTACCCATAGGGGCTGATTTACTAACCCACGAATCCGACCCGAATTGGAAAAGTTCCGACTTGAAAACGAACACTTTGCGACTTTTTCGTATGTTTTGCGATTTTTTCGGATTCTTTACGAATTTTTCGTTACCAATACGATTTTTGCGTAAAAACGCGAGTTTTTCGTATCCATTACGAAAGTTGCGTAAAAAGTTGCGCATTTTTCGTAGCGTTAAAACTTACGCGAAAAGTTGCGCATTTTTCGTAGCGTTAAAACTTACGCGAAAAGTTGCGCATTTTTCGTAGCGTTAAAACTTACGCGAAAAATGCGCAACTTTTCGCGTAAGTTTTAACGCTACGAAAAATGCGCAACTTTTTACGCAACTTTCGTAAAGGATACGAAAACTCGCGTTTTTACGCAAAAATCGTATTGGTAACGAAAAATTTGTAAAGAATCCGAAAAAATCGCAAAACATACGAAAAAATCGCAAAATACCGATCATTACGAAAAAAACGCAATCGGACTCCATTCGACCCGTTCGTGGGTAAGTAAATCAGCCCCATAGAGTCATAACCCAATAAATAGGGATACACACATTGTTTCTTCTGATACAGGCAACATTTTTGCTTCTTTGCAAGTGCCAAAATCCTTGTGACTCTCCGCTGGAATTTCACCATTTATTTTTGTTTTGCTGAAAAAAAAAATTCGGGTTCAGACAAAAAACACCCAGCGAGTTCAATGCACTTGCGGGATAAAACAGCGCCTAATAACTTCATGGCATTTGGTGCAAGGAAAATGACAATTGACTCTAATGCATTTGGTGACATTCGGTGAACTGTTGCCATTTTGCTAATTTTTCTGTGGTTTCATTAATTTTTCAGTGTAAAGAACAGGGCAGTTTCTCTCATCACTACCAATGAACTCATTAGTCCCAGGCCTCTTTAAAAACATCAATGTCAAATTTGATATTTAATCTTCTGAGTAAGCTCTTAGAATCCGGGGTACATCAGCAATGGCAGCCTTTCCAAATGTTATAAAACATCTCTCAAGTTTGTTAAAATACTGTAGATATCATAAAATATTTTTTAGTTAAATATGTTTGTTTAGTTATGATTGTAAATTTGTGATTTGAAAATTGCTATCTAGTTCTTTTCTTATATTACTTCTGGCATATGTAATGACTGCTCTAAGGACTAATAGAAAGTATTTATAGCTTGTTCTATTTGGATAATGATGTTCAGTACAGGAATGAACTGCTGTCAGTGTGTTTTGTTAATTCTTACATATCTATATAAAAAGATATATAACTCTTACATATCTTTTTATAATAAATTGTACCAAAGTATCCCCCCTTCCCTCCTGTATTCCCCCCCTTATTACTTACTACTGCAAAATTCTAAATAAAGAATTAAAAAAAAAAAAGAAATCTGGGTCTTCACTGTCCACGTCTGATCTTAACAACAAGAGTTTGTGGATGTTTGTCACGGCTTGCACGAAGGAGAGAAAAGAAAAATAGTTATTGATGTATACCAGGCTGGAAAAATTATTAACAATGAGTACACCAAGGGGCTGATTTACTAATCCACGAATCCGAATGAGAAAAATTTGGATTGTAAAACGAACATTTTGCGACTTTTTCGTATTTTTTGTGATTTTTTCGTCGCCCTTACGACTTTTCCGTAAATTGTCGTGACTTTTTCGTAACCATTACGACTTGCGCGAATTGTCGCGACTTTTTCATAGCCATTACAAATTTCGTGAATTGTCGCGACTTTTTCATTGCCATTATGGCTTTCGTGAATTGTCGCGACTTTTTCATTGCCATTATGACTTGCGTGAATTGTCGCGACTTTTTCATAGCCATTATGACTTTCGCGAATTGTCGCAACTTTCGTATTGAGAGCTCGAAAAAGTCGCGACAATTCGCGAAAAAGTCGCAAAGTACCGATCATTACGAAAAAAACGCATTTGGCCGCTTTTCGGGCGTTCGTGGATTAGTAAATGTGCCCCCAAGAGTAAGTAGCTTTGATTTGATGTAAAGCAATATCAATACAATACCAAATGGTGTAGATATACAGACACACACTGCACCACAACTGGTTCACAGTTACATTTGGATATTGTTAGGAAATAGTAAGTAGAGGGCCCTGATCACAAGGGCTTATAATTGAAATGAGACATTTCATATCACCTTTATATTCAGTAATATGACTCATCTTTCTTAAATACATAGAATCTTGCAGGAAAAAAAAAAGATTTGAATGCATTTTACCTGCTAAAAGCATTTTTATATCAGAGCTGCAGAGAGATCTTCACTCTTCTGAAATGAGAGGTGGGAGTGTCTCTTCATTCTCCCACAGGAAATGGTCACAGCACTGACTGACAGGTTTTACTCTGCTGTAGCAGGGAAACCCCTCCCACTCCCCTGCCTGTGTATCTGTTACCAGTCTGCACATAGCTGGCCTGTGCCGCTGCCTGAGCTTTACTTTTGGAGTTGTTGATTGTGGCATATAATTCTTATGTGTAAAAGTACAAGTTACAGGGAGTTGCGTGTAAAAAAACCTCTCATAGCGATTGCAGAACATAATACTGATGGGCAGGGACACTGTAGGATTGGGTGCAGGGAGTTGTTGCGGGAGAAAATACCAAAAAAAACCCCTTATGTGTCAAAGTACAAGTTACAGGGAGTTGCATGTAAAAAACTCTCATAGCGATTGCAGAACATAATACTGATGGCCAGGGATACTGTAGGATTGGGTGCAGGGAGTTGTTGCGGGAGAAAATACCAAAAAAAAAACCTTATGGGGCTGATTTACTAACCCACGAATCCGACCCGAATTGGAAAAGTTCCGACTTGAAAACGAACATTTTGCGACTTTTTCGTATGTTTTGCGATTTTTTCGGATTCTGTACGAATTTTTCGTTACCAATACGATTTTTGCGTAAAAACGCGAGTTTTTCGTATCCATTACGAAAGTTGCGTAAAAAGTTGCGCATTTTGCGTAGCGTTAAAACTTACGCGAAAAGTTGCGCATTTTTCGCGTAAGTTTTAACGCTACGCAAAATGCGCAACTTTTTACGCAACTTTCGTAAAGGATAGGAAAACTCGCGTTTTTACGCAAAAATCGTATTGGATCCGAAAAATTCGTAAAGAATCCGAAAAAATCGCAAAGTACTGATCATTACGAAAAAAACGCAATCGGACTCCATTCGACCCGTTCGTGGGTAAGTAAATCAGCCCCTATGTGTCAAAGTACAAGTTACAGGGAGTTGCATGTAAAAAACTCTCATAGCGATTGCATAACATAATACTGATGGGCAGGGACACTGTAGGATTGGGTGCAGGGAATTATTGCGGGAGAAAATACCAAAGAGAAACCCAGTTTAGGTGTCAAACTACAAGTTACAGGGAGTTGTGTGTAAAAAACTCTCATAGCGATTGCAGAACATAATACTGATGGGCAGGGACACTGTAGGATTGGGTGCAGGGAGTTGTTGCGGGAGAAAATACCAAAAAAAAACCCTTATGTGTCAAAGTACAAGTTACAGGGAGTTGCATGTAAAAAACTCTCATAGCGATTGCAGAACATAATACTGACGGGCAGGGACACTATAGGATTGGGTGCAGGGAGTTGTTGCAGGAGAAAATACCAAAGAAAAACCCAGTTTAGGTGTCAAAGTACAATTTACAGGGAGTTGTGTGTAAAAAACTCTCATAGCGATTGCAGAACATAATACTGATGGGCAGGGACACTGTAGGATTGGGTGCAGGGAGTTTTTGCGGGAGAAAATACCAAAAAAAAAAAACCCTTATGTGTCAAAGTACAAGTTACAGGGAGTTGCATGTAAAAAAAACCCTCATAGCTGCTGTTTCAATTTCAGAACCTGATCAAGTAAATTAAAAATATAACAATATATAACAGGAACCTAACATGGATGCATTGAGTTGCAAGCAAATAACACACATTTAGTTATCATTAGGTACAGTTTATAGCAGAAAAACATTTGACTCCTTTATTATGGATAACATTTTTTTTAATTGTGTGCAGACTGAAGGTTACAGCTGGGGGTTTACTTAGTAATTTGGGTGTTATATACAGTAACGTACCTAGTAACCTGGGTAACCCGGGCCCCCTGCTCCCTACCTGCAGGTAGAAGAATGATTGGGCATACTCAGCCCAGAGGAAACAGACCCTATGGTTTGCCCCTCCACCCCCCATGACTGGGAGTCTGTTTCCTCTATAGTTACAACAGTGGTTATATATATATATATATATATATAAAAGGGAGTACAGGTATCGGACCCCTTATCCGGAAACCCGTTATCCAGAAAGCTCAGAATTAGGGAAAGCCCATCTCCCATAGACTCAATTTTAATCAAATAATTCAGAATTTTAAAACTGATTTCCTTTTTCTCTGTAGAAATAAAACAGTACCTGTGCTTGATCCCAACTAAGATATAATTACCCCTTATTGGGGGCAGAACAGCCCTATTGGGTTTATTTAATGGTTAAATGATTCCCTTTTCTCTGTAATAATAAAACAGTACCTGTACTTGATCCCAACTAAGATATAATTACCCCTTATTGGGGGCAGAACAGTCCTATTGGGTTTATTTAATGGTTAAATGATTCCCTTTTCTCTGTAATAATAAAACAGTACCTGTACTTGATCCCAACTAAGATATAACTAATCCTTATTGGGGGCAGAACAGCCCTATTGGGTTTATTTAATGGTTAAATGATTCCCTTTTCTCTGTAGAAATAAAACAGTACCTGTACTTGATCCCAACTAAGATATAATTACCCCTTATTGGGGGCAGAACAGCCCTATTGGGTTTATTTAATGGTTAAATGATTCCCTTTTCTCTGTAGAAATAAAACAGTACCTGTACTTGATCCCAACTAAGATATAATTACCCCTTATTGGGGGCAGAACAGCCCTATTGGGTTTATTTCATGGTTAAATGATTCCCTTTTCTCTGTAATAATAAAACAGTACCTGTACTTGATCCCAACTAAGATATAATTACCCCTTATTGGGGGCAGAACAGTCCTATTGGGTTTATTTAATGGTTAAATGATTCCCTTTTCTCTGTAATAATAAAACAGTACCTGTACTTGATCCCAACTAAGATATAATTACCCCTTATTGGGGGCAGAACAGCCCTATTGGGTTTATTTAATGGTTAAATGATTCCCTTTTCTCTGTAATAATAAAACAGTACCTGTACTTGATCCCAATTAAAATATAAATAATCCTTATTGGATGCAAAACAATCCTATTGGGGTTAATTAATGTTTTATTGATTTTTTAGTAGACTTAGGGTATTGAGATCCAAATTACGGAAAGACCCCTTATCTGGAATACCCTTGGTCCCGTGTATTCTGGATAATGGGTCCTATACCTGTACTAGAATCTTAAATTAAATCCTGTATATGACTGGCAGAGAGGGGCAGCACTTGTGGAACAGAAGGAGTAATCTGAGTAGTCTGAACAAAAAATATATACTGTATATATAAATAAAAAAACAAGAATAACTATTAAACTGAAGCCTGTTTTTTGTTCACTAGTGTCGGTGATCCTGGCAAGCGGAACGCATTTTCAGTTCTAGATCAGAAAGATGCGAAATACAATGGCTAATAATTTGAAAACTGTACAACAACAGAAAGTGAGCACAAAGGGGCCCATTTACTAACATTAGTATTTTCTTCATTTTCACAAATTTTTAGCGGATAAAATCATGGATTATACTAATTACTCTAAACCATGAAAAAATAGGAATTTATGAAATCTATAAAACGCAAAAAATACTAATACAGAACTTTGCCAATTAGTTGTCAGGCTTCAAAAACCACTACAATCAGAATGTTGAAAAATCCCTTGAAAAGGACAGATCCCTATAAATAACATAAATCTTGAATATATGGAATTATAATGCAATCTGACATTTAGAATGCTAGATATAAATAGAAATATAGTTTCCCTTAGATATTAGCAAAATACCAAATTCCCTACATGATTTATCTAACACCTCTGGGATCTCAAAGAATATATAAATGCTCTCTTTTACTCTAAACTATCAGCACGTCTGACTGTATATCCTATCAGCCTTTGATTTCATCTTCTTCAGATTCATTCAAAACAAAACATATGATATTTTATTTCTGAAAGCAGAAATATCTCAGGTAATTGAAATTTTGCTTAGATCCGTCTGATTATCGACATTCCCTCAATGAAGGAAATAAGTGAAAGCCTTGGCACAGCTTTAATTCTGAAACCATTGTGGATAGCGTTCTTCTGCTCATTAACATCATCCAGCTATAATCACTACTTTGCCAATGCTGGTTACCTAGTTCAGCAGAGAAGGAAATATCTGAAGATTATTTTCAGTTATACCACTATTCTCCTGATTATATTATGAATCTGTTGATGTGTGGAAATTCATGAAAGTGAAATACCATCGTAGTAACAGAAGTAACCAAATACATCTTCTCCATTGTAAATAGCCTCAGCTTGGCCATTCTTTCTTTATAACCATTTTCTATATCCTTTTAGCTTATCTGGACTCTCTAATTCAATAATATCCCGTTTGAGCACTGGAGGCCAAACCTGCAAGACACATTACAGATGAGGCCTTACCAGTACTTTGTAAGTGAAAGAATGGCTCATCCCATGAATCCATGTGCATTTAAATAAACCCCTTTGGAATGAATTGGCCTACACAGTTTTGTGAATACAGATAAACTGATTACAGTGTTAATCCCACCATCATAATCATTTAGGCAAGTGAACAGTCTTTTTAAGCTTAACTTAATGGAGAAGGAAAGCTGTAATTGATGTGATGGGGTTGCCAAATGTTAGGGGCTCTCCATTGTTTAAAATTACTTCACTAATATCCCAGGCTGGTGCTCCTATCAGCAGAAAACTGTACCCACCTGGGATACTTTTCAGGGAGCACTACAACATAATTCTCTTCTTCCTCTTCTTTATTCAATGGCCCCGGGTTGACGCCTGTGCAGTAGAATGAAAAAGCTGGATTTTTGTTCAAAGTTCAATTTTTCACTCTGCTGTCTCTCTTCACTCATCCACCATAAAGAATGAAGAAGCAGAAAGAAGCTAGCTCTGTGGTGCTCATTGAAAAGTACCGTAGTTCCTTACCCTAGGGCAGATGGTGAGGACAGGGCCCTGAAGCAGACTGTGAGCCCTGACGCTCCCTTCCTTACACTTCTGAATGATGTACAAGGTAGGGGGCAGGAGAGGGATGTCTATATGCTTCCTATCCATTGGCAAGGGGAAGCCGCAGGTCTCTCTGCTCTAAAACGGAGCACAGAGGCCTACAGCTATTTGTACAATGCACAAAGAATTACCAAAAAATTACCAACTTTTTTCATTTTTCACACTGCCGGAGCATTGCAAATGAAGCTGTATAAATTAAATCTATAAGCTACCATTTTGGTTTGACGAAAAATGTGCGAATCTTTGAAAAGATCTGAGCAAAAATTCAGAAAACGGCGAAAATGTTGCGTGCGTCATTTTTTTTTTGCCAGATGCTTTTTTTTTTTGCCACGCGTTATTTGTTTTCTGAGAACGACAATTTTTTTCGGGCACAGGAGAAAATTTTTTGACAAATTTTGTCACCCATTTTCTGAAAAAAACCCACCAAAGGTGAAACATAGAAATTCGCCATGAATCCATGATTGCCAATTTATTTCACCCATCACTAGATATGAATATTCAAATTAATCAAACCCAGGATCCTTTCAATTTTTTTTTCTTCAAATATATAGCTTTAAGATCCCCATACACGGGCCGATTATAACTGCCGATATCGATCCCTTGGACCGATTCGGCAGCTAATCGGCCCGTGTAGGGGCAGAACCGAGCGGCCTGGCTGACCGATATCTGGCCTGAAATTGGCCAGATCTCGATCAGCCAGGTTAGAAAATCCAGTCGGATCGGGGACCGCATCGGCTCATTGATGCGGTCCCCGAACCGACTGCCCCATGGCTGCAAATGTAATTCGATCGCTTGGCCCCAGGGCCAAACGATCGGATTATTTTTTTTTTAAGCTACTTGCTACCCGATTTTCCCGGTTTTCTTGATAAAGTGAAATATATTAGATCATTTATTTGAGTGTTATATTCTACATAAAAACTACCATCTGCTAGTGTTACAGTAATAAATAATGTGTAAACATCTGATCAGTTGTTGACTTGGTTAATCATTTTCATAAGATTTTTTAAATCTTTTATTACAGCCATGATGTAAATGGAGCGATGTGGAATGTTTAGGGAGAAGTGAGACTGAGCAGTAAATATCAGCAAAATCTCTCTGAAACTGCTGGGCATTAGCTGACATGATTACTGGTGGAGAAAACAAAACTATGAACATTGAATTTCTTCTTTTGGGATTTCAGATACTTCAGAGCCTCAGGATCCAATTTTTCTTAGCGATTTTAATCCTGTATATTTTTACTATATCAGGAAATGCTATGGTGGCTGCATTGGTGTTGTCTTCCCATAGCCTCCAGCAGCCAATGTTCTTCTTCCTTGGCCATCTCTCTCTTTGTGACATTACACTCACCACCACTATTGTCCCTGTCTTGTTACATGGGTTATTGAGAGGTCCAGTAAATCTATCTGTTGCTGCCTGTCTCACCCAGTTTCAGATCTTTTTTGCTGGTGTGGCCTCTGAGTGTTTCCTTCTTGGAGTTATGTCCATAGACAGGTATGTGGCTATTTGCAACCCTCTCCAATATAGTGCCATTATGAGAAAAGAACTCTCTGTTGAACTTGTTACTCTGTGTTGGTTCCTAGGCTACTCTTTTGCATTTAACCTGACAGTGTTGATCAGCAGGTTAACGTTCTGTGGTCCTAATGTAATTGACCATTTCTTTTGTGACTTCCTTCCAATTCTGCAACTTTCTTGTTCAGACACTTTAGCAGTGACATTGGCACAGTTATTTCTTGCCATTCTAACAGGTGTGTTTACCGTCATGTCCATTATTGTAACATACTTCAATATTTTAGTCACAGTTCTCAAAATTCCATCGACCACAGGAAGGCAGAAAGCTTTATCCACATGCAGCTCTCACCTGGCTGTTGTGGCCACATTTTTAGGCTCATTGATTGGCCTTTATCTCTTACCTTCCAGTGGAAAGACATGCACTGCAAATAAGATTCTATCTTTGCTTTATACTGTGGTTACTCCTCTGTTTAATCCCATAATATACAGCCTGCGGAACTGGGAAATACGGGCAGCTTTCAAAAAAATCGTATGGAAAATTAGGCTGAAAGGTTTTGACTTTATATGGTTATAATAATATAGGTTCTATCATATGCATCCTTGGACAGATTTATTGTTTATGTTGCACTGAATAATACATATAATGCTTGTAGTGATTGTAACAAGCCATTTAACAAAAATAAAAGTACAGTAAAACTTGTATTAAAAAAAATGGGGTCTCTTTGAAGACTTTTTCACTATGTGTTTTGCTTCTATAGTCCCATATACCGGCCAATCCTAGAACTGTAAAGGCGCTGCAGTTCTTTGATGCAGCCGGTGTATAACATATACTTGATGCTCAATCAAACTGTGGTTTGGATGCACCAAATTCAGATGAACACGTTTCGTACCTCATGGGTCCTTCCCTGGTGCAGAATGAGGTCTGAAACATGTAGAGCGATACATCTCTCAATTAACCTGCACAGATATTACACTTGTTTCACTCTCCAGTGGATGTTGCTTATTTGCACGGTATAGTGTATATTACTCACTTAAGTCTAACTGTTCTTGTTTCACTTTAATTCTTATTTTTTCCTTCTTTGTTTTCTTTCCTTGGTTACATTATTAACTTTTCTTTTTTTTTTTGTCTGCTCTCTTGGTCATACTACTACCCATATTATTGGGTATTATAGCTAAATACCTACTGTGACATGCTGAATGCCTGTACACGCAATTTTGGCGGAATTAGCAATGGTAGGCAGGCATGCAGAGGATCCGGAGCATAGAGACAGGGACACCAAGTCTTCAGGCAAAACTCAGGTTTATTTAGGGCCAATTCTTCACAACAGAAACATAAAGACAGTTCCGTAAACAGTTCAGGGTTTTGAGATGTCCCTTCTTCAGGGTTCTCACCTTCCAGGGTTATTTTCCACGCTCTGGAACACTCAGGCTTCACAGTAAGCCTTGCCGAGCCCTCTCAGCACTCATCCGTTCGGTCAGCACTCCCTCTGCTTCCTGGCAGTGGCAGGTGGCACCCCCAGCTCCTCTGGGAGTTCCTAACACAGGCAGCCCTCCTGCTCTGTGCCCTGCTCTGAGAGTGACCTTCACTCAGTCAGCGTTCAATTCCAACTCCAACTCTCTGTGTAAATCATACAGCCCTCTTTATTGGCTGCTCACCTGCAGCCTAATCAGGCAGCTCCCTACAGCTGGCCAAATCAAACCTTAAAGGAGATTTACTCCAAAACAGCATTACCTGCTGTAAGGCTGATGCCACACCAGGCGTAGGGCTGATTTTTTCGGCAAGCAGAAAAACGCTTGCCGAAAATTCAGCCCTACGCCTGCTACTTGTGCCTGCACCCGAATGAATGGGATACTCTCGGGTGCAGGCACATGTAGCCGATATACACACGAAAACGCGAGAGAATGCAAAGTCTCGCGTTTTCATGCGTATATCGGCTACATGTGCCTGCACCCGAGCGTATCCCATTCATTCGGGTGCAGGCACAAGTAGCAGGCGTAGGGCTGAATTTTCGGCAAGCGTTTTTCCGCTTGCCGAAAAAATCAGCCCTACACCTGGGGGCTGATTTACTAACCCACGAATCCGACCCGAATTGGAAAAGTTCCGACTTGAAAACGAACATTTTGCGACTTTTTCGTATGTTTTGCGATTTTTTCGGATTCTTTACGAATTTTTCGTTACCAATACGATTTTTGCGCATTTTTCGTAGCGTTAAAACTTACGCGAAAAGTTGCGCATTTTTCGTAGCGTTAAAACTTAAAAGGTGCAAAGTTTCGCGTAAGTTTTAACGCTACGAAAAATGCGCAACTTTTTGCGTAAGTTTTAACGCTACGAAAAATGCGCAACTTTTTACGCAACTTTCGTAATGGATACGAAAAACTCGCATTTTTACGCAAAAATCGTATTGGTAACGAAAAATTCGTAAAGAATCCGAAAAAATCGCAAAACATACGAAAAAATCGCAAAATACCGATCATTACGAAAAAAACGCAATCGGACTCATTTCGACCCGTTCGTGGGTAAGTAAATCAGCCCCCTGGTGTGGCATCAGCCTAAAACCAGGTATTTTACCTTGGGCCATTTGTATCCCACCTTAAATACTGGTGGAAATACACCAAATAACACTCTTTCCCATTGCATCTCTCACACTACCTATTACTTCAATTTCTCTGCATAACTGTGTCCCTCTAATTAAATGTTAGTCAGATATACTGATGTCTACAATATATTTTCATGTCCAGACATATGTGATTTCCAACCGTAAGTGAAATTTCTTCTTTGTTTATGCTATTACAGGTATAGGACCCTTTATCTAGAATGCTGGGGACTAAGGGTATTCCGGATAAGGGGTCTTTCCGTAATTTGGATCTCCATACATTAAGTCTACTAAAAAATCAATAAAACATTAATCAAAGCCAATAGGATTGTTCTGCCCCCAATAATTATTAATTATATCTTAGTTGGGATCAAGTACAGGTACTGTTTTATTATTACAGAGAAAAGGGAATCATTTAACCATTAAATAAACCCAATAGGGCTGTTCTGCCCCCAATAAGGGGTAATTATATCTTAGTTGGGATCAAGTACAGGTACTGTTTTATTATTACAGAGAAAAGGGAATCATTTAACCATTAAATAAACCCAATAGGGCTGTTCTGCCCCCAATAAGGGGTAATTATATCTTAGTTGGGATCAAGTACAGGTACTGTTTTATTATTACAGAGAAAAGGGAATTATTTAACCATTAATTAAACCCAATAGGATTGTTTTGCCTTCAATAAGGATTAATTATATCTTGGTCGGGATCAAGTACAGGTACTGTTTTATTATTACAGAGAATAGGGAATTATTAAACCATTAATTAAACCCAATAGGATTGTTTTGCCCCCAATAAGGATTAATTATATCTTAGTTGGGATCAAGTACAGGTACTGTTTTATTATTACAGAGAATAGGGAATTATTAAACCATTAATTAAACCCAATAGGATTGTTTTGCCTTCAATAAGGATTAATTATATCTTAGTTGGGATCAAGTACAGGTACTGTTTTATTATTACAGAGAAAAGGGAATCATTTAACCATGAAATAAACCCAATAGGGCTGTTCTGCCCCCAATAAGGGGTAATTATATCTTAGTTGGGATCAAGTACAGGTACTGTTTTATTATTACAGAGAAAAGGGAATCATTTAACCATGAAATAAACCCAATAGGGCTGTTCTGCCCCCAATAAGGGGTAATTATATCTTAGTTGGGATCAAGTACAGGTACTGTTTTATTATTACAGAGAAAAGGGAATCATTTAACCATGAAATAAACCCAATAGGGCTGTTCTGCCCCCAATAAGGGGTAATTATATCTTAGTTGGGATCAAGTACAGGTACTGTTTTATTATGACAGAAAAAAATAAAACAATTTTAAAAATCTGAATTATTTGATGAAAATGGAGTCTATGGGAGACAGGCTTTCCGTAATTTTGAGCTTTCTGGATTAAACTTACATTCTGGAAAATGGAAGTTACAAAAAAACGATGTGCTCACCATTACATTTTAAACCATTAGTTGGGAACGCATAGGGGCTCTGATCAAAAAATTCACAAAGACAAAAGTCCTCTGCACTCACCCATAATCAATGTGCTAAGAACATTAAAACAATTTGCATTAAGGGGTTTTTAGAACTGTATTTATCAAATGGTGAACTCCAACTTTCACCCACTGATAGATGTTTTTCTAAAAATGCCATAGAAATTAATAGAGAGTGGGTGAATATTTTTGTGGTCTAAGCTTTAAACAAGCAATCCCTTTGGTTAGCTCATATACTATTTAAGCTGGCCAACTATGGTAAAGCCATTTAAGGTCCTGGAAAAAAAGGTAAAATAAATAATAGTATTCTTAGTGTATTAGAATAAAGTGAGCATAGGACTGGATCACTTTGACGTACAGTAGTTGGCCACAAACAGGTAGTGAAAACTGGACAGAGTGTATATTTATATATGTATAACAGCCTCAGAATGACTGATCAGACCTGAGAAGTCTGAGGTTAAAGAAAGCAAATACTGTAGCTTGACCTTCTTACAGTGCACCATATGATATCAAAAGCAAACTTATTCCTTATGTACTGTAAGGCTTTCTTTATAAAATAAAATGATCTTCTCTTTCGAAAATGGGTCTGTTTCACTTGGGTTAAAATATTTATTAAATATATATATTTTTTTACAGGTATAGGCGTGTTACCTGTACTACACTGCAGTGGAAGAGGTGATAATTGGGTAATGTAACTCCACACTGATTGCAGATGTTGGATAAAAACAGCAAAAAGGGATAATGTATTCTGCTTTACTCATTAAATCAATTAATAGTAGGAATATGGAATTATATAAAATTTCTTTCTCCATATGGGATTATATAAAATTGTCAAAACTGTTTGAAAACACCTATCTGATTGGCTGATATGGGTTACTAGATGAGGGCAAACAAGTCCATTTTATTACATTTCCCCAGTAGATCCTTAACTTACTGCACTCGTCAGCATTATCTACAGCCCCTACCCAGAAAGCAAGCAATCCCCATACAAAGAGATTTTAGGGAGCAACATTTTATTTGTTACATCTCAGGAAAAAATTTCTTACAGATTGTAAAGTTGCACTATAATTTTGTTGATGAAATGAATCCAGAGATGCTGTAAATGGTGCAGTAATAGTGTAACTCAGTACTGTACAACTGGCGACCCCCTCTCTGCGGCCCCCACCTGTCTGGCTGCTTTGATGGCTTACCTTTGTGTAAGCTTTAAATGGTATCAGTACAGGTATGGGATCCCTTATCCGGAAACCCGTTATCCAGAAAGCTCCGAATTACGGAAAGCCTGACTCCCATAGACTCCATTTTATTCAAATAATTCAGAATTTTAAAACTGATTCCCTTTTTCTCTGCAGTGATAAAACAGTACCTGTACTTGATCCCAACTAAGATATAAATAATCCTTATGGGAGCCAAAACAATCCTATTTTGTTAAATTAACATTTTATTGATTTTTTAGTAGACTTAAGGTATGGATATCCAAATTACGGAAATACCTCTTATCCGGAATACCCTTGGTCCAGTGCATTTTGGTTAACGGGTCCTATACCTGTAGTGAGATTAACTGGCCCCCTGCATGGTTCACACCTCAGATTCAGGCTGTAATTCCCCTGCATTGTTTAAACATGTAATCCCCTGTACTGTTCACACAGGCAGCATGGGGCAGACAGAGCATGGCACACAGGCAGCATAGGGCAGGCAGAATATGGCACACACAGGCAGAATAGGGCAGGCAGAGTATGTCACACACAGGCAGCATAGGGCAGGCAGAGTATGGCACACACAAGCAGCATAGGGCAGACAAAGCATGGCACACACAGGTAGCACAGGGCAGGCAGAGTATGGCACACATAGACAGCATAGGGCAGGCAGAATATGGCACACACAGGCAGCATAGGGCAGGCAGAGTATGGCACACACAGGCACCATAGGGCAGGCAGAGTATGACACATAAAGGCAGCATAGGGCAGGCAGAGTATGGCACACACATGCAGTATAGGACAGGTAGAGTATGGCACACGCAGGCAGGGTAGGGCAGGCAAAGTATGGCACACACAGGCAGCATAGGACAGGCAGAGTATGGCACACACAGGCAGCATAGGACAGGCAGAGTATGGCACACACAGGCAGCATAGGACAGGCAGAGTATGGCACACACAGGCAGTATAGGGTAGGCAGAGTACTGCCTGTGTGTGCCATGCTCTGTCTGCCCTATGCTGTCTGTGGGAGATGAACCTGGCAGGGGTTTGTACTGGGAGTTTGTTAGCAGGAAACAGTTAGTTGGAAATAGCCATTAAATGGTCCCTAAGGTGTGTAATTATGTGCTGGGGGTTGCTGTGCTATCCACAGTGGTGGAGGAGGCATATGGATTTTAGGGTGTGTCTTAATATGACAATATAATTCTTTCACATATGAATGAAGGGTGATATCCCCGCAGTAAGGACCAAGCATTTGGGTTTTTTCTGCACTACCACCATTGTGATAACATGGGTGTGGTTTGAAGTGGGTGTGGTTTAAAAAAGGGGAGTGGTCAAAACAGGATTCCATTAGCAGCCCTCCACTATTTATGCTAGAGAAATTACGGCCCTCGGCACCACAGAAGTTGGACAGCACTGGTATAGCTTATTTCAGTTCCAATGCATAGTGTAGAATATTAAGTGGAAGGAAAGAGCTTAAAGGAAACCATCATTGACATCTACACCAAACTGTAGAACATGCTCAGTTGATTTCTTTCTTTAGTGGACTTCCTCAGAATAACATTATTTTTCCCTACTGTAAACAACTCAAACTCGCTGTAGTACACTGTGAACTTTTGAGTGGTGCTGGGAGCAGGGGAAATCTGTCAGCAACTGATAGCATGATTGCGTTGGTTACAACTGGGTAAAATGTTAGGTTGAGAATGCCACAAATACCTTATTAAATATATAAACAACTGCAAGAAAAGTAAAAACACTGGGGAACACATTCATTAAAGTACGACAGGTCTGATTACAAAAAAATCATATTTTTTCTAAACTTTTGCGTATTTTCTGCGACATTTTCGTTAGTTTGCTCAACTTTTTCGTACTTTTAAACCAATAAATAGGGATACACATATTGTTTCTCCTGATACAGGCAACATTTTTGCTATTTTGCAAGTGGCAAAATCCTTGTGACTCTGCTGGAATTTCACCATTTGTTTTGTTTTGCTGAAAAAAACAATTCTGCTTCAGACAAAAAACAGCCAGCGACTATAATGCATTTGCGGGATAAAACAGCGCCTACTAACTTCAATGTATTTAGTGCAAGAAAAACAGCCACTGACTCCAAAGCATTTGGTGACATTTAGTAAAATGTTGGCATTTTGCTAATTTTCCTGTGGTTTCATGAATTTTTCAGTGCAGTTTCTCTCATCACTACCAATGAACTCATTAGTACTTCCTATAGACCCTACCAGAAAGGCAAGTCCCATACTGGATGTCAAAAGTTACATTGTTGATTTAAAGGGGTTTTCCAAGTAGACTTGTAGGTACTGAGTACATAGAGACATTGAGGAACAAGACTTCATACACTGCATACAATGCAGTGATAGGTGAGATGATAATATAACTGGGAATGCATGGTCACCATGGAAACATGTGGATAATGTATAATTTACTAACCTGGTGATCAGATATAACCACAGATACTGATCATGGGGAATATTTAGGTAAGAGAAGAACCTGACAAGAGCATTATCTAAGCATCTATAGGTATTCTTTTGTGAAGGCTTTTAGTCCTGAGCTGTTTAGGGACTTACAAAATGGTTAGGACAAGTCAAAATTGTAGGATAAATATAGGTGAATATATATATATAACCACTAGATTCTTGAAAGGACTAAGATAGATTCCAAATGATGATACGGTGTGGTGCTTGGTATAAAGTCCCAGGCACCTGTATAAACATCTATGTCAAATTTGACATTTAATCTTCTGAGTAAGCTCTTAGAATCCGGGGTACATCAGCAATAGCAGCCTTTCCAAATGTTATAAAACATCTCTCAAGTTTGTTGTTGTTACTGTAGATATCATAAAATATTTTTTAAGTTAAATATGTTTGCTTCGTTATAATAGTATATTTGTGATCTAGAAAGTGCTATCTAGTGCTAAGGCTAAATTAACCAAGCAACAGTCAAAAATGGAAGATGTCCTCAACAAAAGAATTTTTGATAGAAAGCAAGAGTAACTACAAAACTGAAGCCTGTCCTTTGTTCCTTGGTGTCAGTGACCCGGCAACCAGAAGCCATTTGTCATTCTAGATCAGAAAGATACAAAATAATAGGAAGGCTAATAATATCAAAACTGCAAACAAATACAAATCAACACCAGTTTCTAAAAATATCAAGCTATTACTAACATTGAAAATCTTTAATAAATGGAATTACAATGCAATCTGAAATAGTGTCATTTATGTATTTGCAAAATACCTAATTCCCTACATGATTTCATCTAACACCTCTGGGATCTCATAGGATATATAAATGCTTCCCGTTATGCTAAACTATCAGTATGTCTGACTGTAAACCCTTTGATTTCAACCTGAAGATGTAATAACATTGTTCTCCTGATATTATTTTGATTCTGTGGAAGTACAGAAATTGCATGAAACTAGAATACCATCCTATAAACAGAAGGAACCCAAGTAACTTTTCCTATGGTCTTAAATTATTTTCCTTGATATCAAGCCACTCAAACACACAGAGGGGGATATTTAAGGATGAATGTTAACAATTGCATATTTTCTCCAAGATTGTTAATTTGTTAGGACATCAGAAATTTACTACAAGACAAGTACAACAAGTTCTGGTGAATTTACTTTGCAGTGGTGGAAATTCTCTTCTCATTGATATAATTCACATCTATTGGCCAAGTGAGTTTTACCCACAAAATATTTGCCAATTTACTAAAAACACAACAACCAATTTTCGTCAAGACAATTTTTCCAGGTTTAGGATTGCAAATGGCATTTATAAAGATAGAGCAGCCACTTTTGCATCTCGTTATCAATGTCACCCTTCCATGCTAATATCCCACATATATATTTTCTTTATTATGAAAATTCTCAGGGAATTTATGCCAGAAGCAAATGCGGCACCTTTCTCTCACAAACTTGTACTTACAATTTGTAGTAAATATAAAAATATATCTGGTCAGTTGAGGTGAATTGTGTTTAAGTTAGACAAGGAGAAAATTGAGACTTTAGTATTTATGTCAAAATGTTTTTGCTAAATATATATACATGGTGTTGTACCTACTTTATAGACATAGATACCCAGTTTTTGTTACCCAGTAAAGGTGTCTCATAGCCCAATCACATTACTGTGCCATCCATTACCCATTATCATGTTAAAACTAAAATGTTCTGTCTTTAGTAAAATATAGAAACAGTAGTCTAGGTGAAAAAAATCACATCTGAAGCTTCTCCAGTTTGTCTCACAGGGCGGGTGGGGGGGTGGGGGAATCCTTCCTGATTCTAATACGGCAATTGGAGCAGTCCATGGATCAACTTTATGGAAAGAGTTAATTTTAATAACCCTGTATTTTGCTAAAAAGCTATCCGGACCCTTCTTGAAGCTATATAATGTATCAGCCAGTACGACTCAGGGAGAGATTTCCACAACTTCACAGCTCTCACTGTAAAAAAACATTTCAAAATGGAACCTCCTTTCTTCTAATCTGAATGTCTTCCCTTGTGTCTGCTTGAAGGATTTACTAGTAAATAAAGTATCAGGAAGTTTATTAATGATCCCCTTATATATTTATACATAGTTATCATATTTCCCCTTAATCACATTATCTCCATTGTAAACAACGCCAACTTGGCCAGTCTTTCTTCAGAAGTGATATATTGACCCAACTCATTTCAACCCCAAAAAATATTAGGGGATCTTCATCAGGGGCACATAAAAATGCAGGCCTGGATTTTTCTGTTCCGCTGATGAAGATCCCCTAATATTTGAGAGTCAAAACACAGTGGGTTATTATGCAAAAACAATTGTTTACAAAGTATCCAAGTGCCCTGCTATTGCTCTATTTCTCTATTACCTTGGTAATCTCACAAGTGACCCCTGCAGGTTATTTTTTCAAATATCTAGCTTTATTTGAATCCTTTGGTTTTTGGACACTAGCCTTTATAAATTAATGGAAAATCTTGAAAATATGAGTTGACTAAGTGTTTATTTTGTGTGAAATGTATTAGATAATCTATGAAAGTATTATATTCTAAATACTAACAGCCATCTGCTGTTAGTATTACAGTAATGTAATATAGAAATAAAATGTGACTTTATGTGTAATTTTTAACAAAAATGTTTAACTGTAACTGTATTTGTACTTCTTTAGTAAATCATCATCCCAATATTGAAATGTTTCAAGAATATCTGACCAGTTGTTGACTAGGCTAATCATTATTAAGAATATTTTTTTTTATCTTTTATCACAGCCATGATGTAAATGGAGCGATGTGGAACGTTTAGGGAGAAGTGAGACTGAGCAGTAAATAGCAGCAAGTCTCTCGGATCCCAAACTGCTGGGCATTAGCTGACATGATTACTGGTGGAGAAAACAAAACTATGAACATTGAATTTGTTCTTTTGGGATTTCAGATACTTCACAGCCTCAGGATCCCAGTTTTCTTAATGATTTTAATCCTGTATATTTTCACTATATTAGGAAATGCTACGGTTGCTGCATTGGTGTTGTCTTCCCATAGCCTCCAGCAGCCAATGTTCTTCTTCCTTGGCCATCTCTCTCTTTGTGACATTACACTCACCATCACTATTGTCCCTGTCTTGTTACAGGGTGTATTGAGGGGTCCAGTAAATCTATCTGTTGCTGCCTGTATCACCCAGTTTCATATCTTATTTGCTAGTGCAGCTTTTGAATGTTTCCTTCTTGGAGTTATGTCCATAGACAGGTATGTGGCTATTTGCAACCCTCTCCAATATAGTGCCATTATGAGAAAAGAACTCTCTTTTGAACTTGTTACTCTGTGTTGGTTCCTAGGCTACTCCTTTGTATTCAATCTGACAATATTGATCAGCAGGTTAACATTCTGTGGTCCTAATGTAATTGACCATTTCTTTTGTGACTTCCTTGCAATTCTGCAACTTTCTTGTTCAGACACTTCTGCAGTGACATTGGCACAGTTATTTCTTGCCTCTGTAATAGGTGTGTTTACTTCTGTGTCCATTATTGTAACATACATCTATATTTTAGCCACAGTTTTCAAAATTCCATCGACCACAGGAAGGCAGAAAGCTTTATCCACGTGCAGCTCTCACCTGGCTGTTGTGGCCACATTTTTGGGCTCATTGATTGGCCTCTATCTCTTACCTTCCAGTGGAAAGACTCGCACTGCAAATAAGGTCCAATCTTTGCTTTATACTGTGGTTACTCCTCTGTTTAACCCTATAATATACAGCCTGCGGAACTGGGAAATAAGGGCAGCTTTCAAAAAAGTCATATGGAGAAGTAAGCTGAATTTTTTTTGACTTTGATGTACAACTGTGCAACTAAATTGTATACTTTAAAACACAAATATAATTTCTATTATATGCATGCTTTGAGAAATGTATTCATGTGGCACAGTATAATGTGTACAGTGTTTCGCCTTATAATAAGATATAAACAGAAATTACATTACACAAATGAAGTCTTGTTCAAAAACAGTATGACCCAAAATGTCATATACTGAACTTATTATATCAACTGAGAGGTGTATTATAGCTATAACAGTAATGATCCACAACATCAACATTGTTCATAGCACCTCTCCATATTGAATCTTGTTATGAGATCCTATGGTGTGCCCATGGCACTGCACATGCTCAGTATGCTCTGGACTGCTGTTGAGAAGCCAAGCTTAGGGGTTGTTGGAAATCATCAAAACATTAACTGAAAGTAAGGTTACATCTGTCTTTTATTGATCTGATTATTTACCAGTTCTGACGTTGACTGAACTGATGCCATGTTGCATTTACTTTTAAGGTTACACATAGTAGAAATCAGAGCCCTACTATGTCAGTCATGATGTTGTTATCTATTATAGGAATATTGTTTAACAAAATGTTATTGTGACCACACTGGAAGTTGCTAGTTATAGCATGAGTGGCTCTCAGTGTTTAGTTGGTGTGAAATGTATTCTTGTCACTTTGGTGAAGAAGGCAACAATGTGTTAGCTCTGGATTAACTTTTATAACTTTTATCCATTTTCATCATCATCATTTATCCATACAGGAATGGGATCCCTTATCCGGAAACCCATTATCCAGAAAGTTTCGAATTACGAAAAGGCCATGACCCATAGACTCCATTATAAGCAAATAATTCTAATTCTTAAAAATTATTTCCTTTTTCTTTGTAATAATAAAACAGTACCTGTACTTGATCCCAACTAAGATATAATTACCCCTTATTGGGGGCAGAACAGCCCTATTGGGTTTATTTAATGGTTAAATGATTCCCTTTTCTCTGTAATAATAAAACAGTACCTGTACTTGATCCCAACTAAGATATAATTACCCCTTATTGAGGGCAGAACAGCCCTATTGGGTTTATTTAATGGTTAAATGTTTCCTTTTTCTCTGTAATAATAAAACAGTACCTGTACTTGATCCCAACTAAGATATAATTAATCCTTATGGAAGGCAAAACAATCCTATTTGGTTTATTCAATATTTAAATGATGTTTATCAAACTTAAGTTAAGGAGATCCAGATTACGGAAAGATCCCTTATCCAGAAAACCCCAAGTCCCAAGCATTCTGGATAACAGGTCCCATACCTGTACTTTGTTCCTGATGGTAACTACATGAATCCGTATTGGCAGCAAAACAATCCAATTGGGTTAATTTAATGTTTAATTTTTAGCAGTTTTAATGTATGAAGATCTAAATAACAGAAAGATTTCTTATTTGGAAAACCATATTCATTCTGGATAATACATCATATACTATATATCTGCAAAAGATGTCATATTTGCCTATTTAGCATATGTACCTTGGATCGATGGAATTCTGTGCGTGTGTGAGTAGCCAAGAACTGAATTTCAACGCTGTCCCTAAGGGGAATTATTTTTAAATAAATAATAAATAAATGTGCAGCATTTGTAATTATCTTTATTGAAATAATGTATAATATAATAATGTATCTGTATCACTGTGCACAGCAAATTGCTATGTATACCAAGGTTAAATATGTACTAAATAGTCTTGAGAATTCCACCAGTCAGCATAGGGCAGACAGAGTATGGCACACACAGGCAGCATAGGCAGGCAGAGTATGGCACACACAGGCAGCATAGGGCAGGCAGAGTATGGCACACACAGGCAGCATAGGGCAGGCAGAGTATGGCACACACAGGCAGGGTAGGGCAGACAGAGTATGGCACACACAGGCAGCATAGGGCAGGCAGAGTATGGCACACGCAGGCAGCATAGGGCAGGCAGAGTATGGCACACACAGGTAGCATAGGGCAGACAGAGTATGGCACACACAGGCAGCATAGGGAAGACAGAGAATTGCACACACAGGTAGCAAAGGGCAGGCAGACTATGGCACACACAGGCAGCAAAGGGCAGGCAGACTATGGCACACACAGGCAGCAAAGGGCAGGCAGGGTATGGCACACACAGGCAGGGTAGGTCAGGCAGAGTATGGCACACACAGGCAGGGTAGGGCAGGCAGAATATGGCACATACAGGCAGCATAGGGCAGGTAGAGTGTGGCTCACACAGGCAGGGTAGGGCAGGCAGAGTATGGCACATACAGGCAGCATAGGACAGGCAGAATATGGCACACACAGGCAGCATAGGTAAGACAGAGAATTGCACACACAGGTAGCAAAGGGCAGGCAGAGTATGGCACGCACAGGCAGCATAGGGCAGGCAGGGTATGGCACACACAGGCAGGGTAGGTCAGGCAGAGTATGGCACACATAGGCAGGGTAGGGCAGGCAGAATATGGCACATACAGGCAGCATAGGGCAGGTAGAGTGTGGCTCACACAGGCAGGGTAGGGCAGGCCGAGTATGGCACATACAGGCAGCATAGGGCAGGCAGAGTATGGCACACACAGGCAGGGTAGGGCAGGCAGAATATGGCACATACAGGCAGCATAGGGCAGGAAGAGTATGGCACAAATACAGCATAGGGCAGGCAGAGTATGGCTCACACAGGCAGGGTAGGGCAGGCAGAGTATGGCATATACAGGCAGCATAGTTCAGGCAGAGTATGGCACACACAGGCAGCATAGGGCAGGCAGAGTATGGCACACACAGGCAGCATAGGGCAGGCAAAGTATGGCACACACAGGCAGTATAGGGTAGGCAGAGTGCTGCCTGTATGTGCCATGCTCTGTCTGCCCTATGCTGCCTGTGAGAGGTGAACCCGGCAGGGGTTTGTTCTGGGAGTTGTTAGCAGTTGGAAATAGCCATTAAATGGTCCCTAAGGTGTGTAATTATGTGCTGGGGGTTGCTATCCACAGGTGAGGTGGAGGCATATGGATTTAAGGGTGTGTCTTAATATGACATTATATAATTTTTTCACATTTTAATGATGGTTGATATCCCCGCAGTGAGGACCAAGCATTTGGGTTTTTGCTGCGCTACCACCATTGAGATAACATGGGTGTGTCTTGAAGTGGGTGTGGTTTAAAAAGGGGAGTGGTCAAAACTGGGTTCCATTAGCCGCCCTCCACTATTTATGCTAGAGAAATTACAAAAGTTGGACAGCACTGGTGTAGCTTATTTCAGTTCCAATGCATAGTGTAGAATATTAAGTGGAAGGAAAGAGTTTAAAGGAAACCATAATTGACATAAACCTGCACCCAAACTGTAGAACATGCTCAGTAGATCTCTTTAATTAGTGAACTTCCTCAGTATAACTGTAAACAACTCAAACTCACTGTAGTACATTGTGAACTGTTGAGTGGTGCTGGGAGCAGGGGAAATCTGTCAGCAACTGATAACAGAGACTTTCCTTGGGCCAGGTTGGAGCTGCAGAGTGCCATTGAGCCCTATGGGAGAATTTCCTTGGGCCGGGTTGGAGCTGCAGAGTGCCATTGAGCCCTATGGGAGACTTTCCTTGGGCCGGGTTGGAGCTGCAGAGTGCCATTGAGCCCTATGGGAGACTTTCCTTGGGCCGGGTTGGAGCTGCAGAGTGCCATTGAGCCCTATGGGAGACTTTCCTTGGGCCGGGTTGGAGCTGCAGAGTGCCATTGAGCCCTATGGGAGGCTTTCCTTGGGCCGGGTTGGAGCTGCAGAGTGCCATTGAGCCCTATGGGAGGCTTTCCTTGGGCCGGGTTGGAGCTGCAGAGTGCCATTGAGCCCTATGGGAGGCTTTCCTTGGGCCGGGTTGGAGCTGCAGAGTGCCATTGAGCCCTATGGGAGACTTTCCTTGGGCCAGGTTGGAGCTGCAGAGTGCCATTGAGCCCTATGGGAGGCTTCCAAAATCATACACAGAAGGTTCAAAGTCAGAAAGGTTTTCCCGCCATTTATGATCATTCGGATATGAAAATTTTGTCCTAACGGATCACCATTTGCTAATTTTCTGATCGCAAGTATGAAATCTTCGTATTGAAACGAACTGAATTTTCATAACTTTTGCAATCATCAGAAATTATCGGATTTTGTGATTCGTATTCGTACTTTAATGAGCCCCTATGTGTGTATAAGTTCCTTGGAGCATGCTGCAACTTTGCAATGCAATTTGACTCCATTTTATAAAATGTGCAGCAAATTGACAAATGAGGTTCACTGTTGATTAATGCAAGGTTGTGCACTTTAGCAGAAATAATAAATAAATAATAATAATAATAAGATAAAATATAAGATATACTCAAAAGTAATGGAAAAAATCTTGGTCTTAAAAATTATATAATTGCAATATCTAATGTAATCACCTTAGGAAGAGTATTATATCGCAGCTTTCTTATTCTTATTCTGTGTCAGTTAATTCTGCTAGTATTTCTATGACACCATATTACCCATAGAGCCATAACCCAATAAATAGGGATACACACATTGTTTCTCCTGATACAGGCAACATTTTTGCTTTTTTGCAAGTGCCAAAATCCTTGTGACTCTCCGCTGGAATTTCACCAAAATTCTGCTTTAGACAAAAAACACCCAGCGACTTCAATGCATTTGTGGGATAAAACAACTGCCAACTAACTTCAATGCATTCGGTGCAAGGAAAACCGCAATTGACTCTAATGCATTTGGTGACATTCGTTGAAATGTTGGCATTTTGCTAATTTTCCTTCGGTTTCATGAATTTTTCAGTACAGTTTCTCTCATCATTACCAGTGAGCTCTAAGTACTTTCTCTAGAGCATACCAGAAAGGCAAGCCCCATATTGGATGTCAAAAGTTACATTGTTGATTCAAAGGGGTTTTCCAAGTAGACTTGTAGGTACTGAGTACATAGAGACATTGGGGAACAAGACTTCATACACTCTGGACATCTATCGAGTATTTAGTCCTGGGTTGCACTAATGCAGTGATGGGTGCAATGATAATATAACTGGGAATACTAACCTGGTGATCAGATATAACCACAGATACTGATCATGTGGAATATTTAGGTAAGAGAAGAACCTGACAAGAGCATTATCTAAGCAGCTATAGGTATTCTTTTGTGAAGGCTTTTAGTCCTGAGCTGTTTATGGAATTACAAAGTGGTTAGTACAAGTCAAAATTGTAGGCTAAATATAGGTGCATTTATATATAACCACTAGATTCTTGAAAGGACTAAGATAGATTCCAAATGATGGTACGGTATGGTGCTTGGTATAAAGTCCCAGGCACCTGTATAAACATCTATGTCAAATTTGACATTTAGGGGTATTTTTATCATGCTGTGTAAAAAGTGGAGTGAAGCATTACTGGTGATGTTGCCCAAGGCATCCAATCAGTAATCAGATTTCACGAGTTAGAAAACCAAAGCAAAGCATCTGATTGGCTGCTATGAGCAACATCACCGGTAATGTTTTACTCCTCTTTTTACACAGCATGATAAGTATACCCCTTAATCTTCTGAGTAAGCTCTTAGAATCCGGGGTACATCAGCAATGGCAGCATTTCCAAATAGTTATAAAACATCTCTCAAGTTTGTTAAAATACTGTAGATATCATAAAATATTTTTTAAGTTAAATATGTTTGTTTAGTTATAATAGTATATTTGTACTTTGGAAATTGCTATTTAGTGCTAAGGCTAAATTAACCAACAAAAGAATTATTGATAGAAAGCAAGAGTAACTACAAAACTGAAGCCAGTCCTTTGTTCCTTGGTGTCAGTGACCCGGCAACCAAAAGCCATTTTCAGTTCTAGATCAGAAAGATTCAAAATAATAAAAACTGCAAACAAATAAAAATCAACACCATTTGAAAAGTTCTTAAGAACAGATCAAGCTATTACACATAGTGATGAGTGAATCTGTCCCGTTTCACTTCGCTTAAAAAATTGGTGAAACAGGAAAATTGGTGAAAAAACAGAAAAATCCACGAAACACGTTTGCCGTGAGACTTTTTTGTTGGGGTGTCTTTTTTTGTCATGTGGATCTTTTTGTTGTCGTGACTGCAACTTTTTTGATGCGTAATGAATTTTTCTGCTGCGAATTTTTATGCAAGTTTCACGAAACAATTCGCCAATGCCAAAATGAGAAAATTTGCTGTGAATCCATGTCTGCCCAAAAAATGTGCTCATCACTAATTACTAACATTGAACATCCTGAATATACGGAATTACTATTCAATCTGATATTTAGAATACTGTCTAGAGTTATAATTTCATTTAGATATTAGCAAAATACCCAATTCCCTACATGATTTCATCTAACACCTCTGGGATCTCCAAGAATATATAAATGCTCTCTGTTACTCTAAACTATCAGCACGTCTGACTGTAAATCCTATCAGCCTTTGGTTTCACCTTCTTCAGATTCATTCAAACAAGATATAGGATCATTTATTTCTGAAATTAGTTTTTTAAAATTCTAAAACAGGGTGAAAATATTTCAGATAAATGAAATTTTGCTTAGATCCATCTGATTCATGACGTTCCCTCAGTGAAGCAAATAAGTGAAAGCCTCGCCCAATTTTTATTTTTCCTGAAATTGCATGAAACTAGGATACATGTACCATGCACTGGATATTTCTTTTTCCCTTAATATCCCCCTGATTTGGTATGTTATACACAGAAGGAACCCAAGTAACTTTTCCTATGGTCTTAAATTATTTTCCTTGATATCAAGCCACTCAAACACACAGGGGGGGATATTTAAGGAAGAATACTAACATTTTGCATATTTTCTCCAAGAATATTAATTTGTTATGACATGAGCAATTTACTACAAGACAAGTACAACAAGTTCTGGTGAATTTACTTTGCAGTGGTGAAAATTCTCTTCACATTGACGTAATTCACATTTATTGGCCAAGTGAGTTTTACCCACACAATTTGCCAATTTACTAAAAACACAACAACCAATTTTCACCAAGAAGATTTTTCCAGGTTCAGGATTGCAAACGGCATTTATAAAGATAGAGCAGCCACTTTCGCATCTCTTTATCTATGTCACCCCTCCATGTTAATATCCCACATACTGTATATATTTTCTTTATTATGACAATTCACCAGAGAACTTTCCCTACTACAATTGTATGGGGTAAATTACAGACAAATTTTCAGGGAATTTATGCCAGAAGCAAATTTGGCACCTTTCTCTCACAAACTTGTACTTACACAAAATTGTGTTAAAGTTAGACAAGAAGAAAATTGAGACTTTTGTATTTATGTCCCAAAGTCTCAGAATGTTTTTGCTAAATATATATACGTGGTATTGTACCTTCTTTATAGACATACTGTAGATACCCAGTTTTTGTTACCCAGTAAAGGTGTCTCATAGCCCAGTCACATTACTGTACCATCCATTATCCATAATCATGTTAAAACTAAAATGTTCTGTCTTTAGTAAAATATAGAAACAGTAGTCTAGGTGAAAAATTAATTTGAAGCTTCTCCAGTTTGTCTCACAGGTGGGGAAAAATCCTTTCTGATTTTAATATGGCAATCAAACCAGTCCCTTGATCAACTTTGTGGAAAGATTTCATTTCAATAACCCTGTATTCCCTCACTTGCTAAAAAGCTATCCAGACCCTTCTTGAAGTTATATAATGTATCAGCCAGTACGACTGGTTCAGGGAGAGATTTCCACAACTTCACAGCTCTCAATGTAAAAAACCATTTCAAAACTGAACCTCCTTTCTTCTAATCTGAATGTCTTCCCTTGTGTCTGCTGGAAGGATTTACTAGTAGATAAAGTATCAGGGAGTTTATTAAATGATCCCCTTATATATTTATACATAGTTATCATATTTCCCCTTAATCACTTTATCTCCATTGTAAACAACGCCAACTTGGCCAGTCTTTCTTTAGAAGTGATATATTGACCCAACTTATTTCAACCCCAAAAAATATTAGGGGATCTTCATCAGGAGCACATAAAAATGCAGGCCTGGATTTTTCTGTGCCCCTGATCACCTAATAGTTTTTTGAGAGTCGAAACATAGTGGATTATTATGAAAACACAATTGTTTAAAAAGTATCCGAGCGCCCTGCTATTGCTCTATTTCTCTATTACCTTGGTAATCTCACAGGTGATCCCTGCATGGGCTCTTTCAAAGTTTTTTTTAAATATCTAGCTTTATTTGAATCCTTTGGTTTTTGGGCACTAGTCTTTATAAATTAAGTGAAAAAATCAGTTGACTAGGGGGCTGATTTACTAATCCACGAATCCGAATGAGAAAAATTTGGATTGGAAAACGAACATTTTGCGACTTTTTCGTATTTCTTGTGATTTTTTTCGTCGCCGTTGCGACTTTTTCGTAAATTGTCGCGACTTTTTCTTAACCGTTACGACTTGCGCGAATTGTCGCAACTTTTTCATAGCCATTATGACTTTCGTGAATTGTTGCGACTTTTTCATAGCCATTATGACTTTCGTGAATTGTCGCGACTTTTTCATAGCCATTACGACTTTCGTGAATTGTCGCGTCTTTTTTGTATTGAGCACTCGAAAAATTCGCGAAAAAGTCGCAAAATACCGATCATTATGAAAAAAACACATTCGGATGCTTTTCGGACATTCGTGGATTAGTAAATGTGCCCCTAAGTGTTTTTTTTTTGACCAAGTGAAATTTATTAGATAATCTATTAAAGTATTATATTCTAAATACTAACAGCCATCTGCTGTTAGTATTACAGTAATGTCATATAGAAATAAAATGTGACTTTATGTGTAATTTTTAACAAAAATGTTTAATTGTAACTGTATTTGTACTTCTTTATTAAATCATCATCATAATATTGAAATGTTTCAAGAATATCTGACCAGTTGTTGACTAGGCTAATCATTATTAAGAATATTTTTTTTTATCTTTTATTACAGCCATGACATAAATGGAGCGATGTGGAACGTTTAGGGAGAAGTGAGACTGAGCAGTAAATACCAGCAAGTCTCTCGGATCCCAAACTGCTGGGCATTAGCTGACATGATTACTGGTGGAGAAAACAAAACTCTGAACAATGAATTTCTTCTTTTGGGATTTCAGATACTTCACAGCCTCAGGATCCCATTTTTCTTGTCAATTTTAATCCTGTATATTTTCACTATATTAGGAAATGCTACGGTTGCTGCATTAGTGTTGTCTTCCCATAGCCTCCAACAGCCAATGTTCTTCTTCCTTGGCCATCTCTCTCTTTGTGACATTACACTCACAACCACTATTGTCCCTATCTTGTTACAGGGTGTATTGAGAGGTCCAGTAAATCTATCTGTTGCTGCCTGTATCACCCAGTTTCAGATCTTATTTGCTAGTGCAGCTTTTGAATGTCTTCTTCTTGGAGTTATGTCCATAGACAGGTATGTGGCTATTTGCAGCCCTCTCCAATATAGTGCCATTATGAGAAAAGAACTCTCTTTTGAACTTGTTACTCTGTGTTGGTTCCTAGGCTACTCCTTTGTATTCAATCTGACAATATTGATCAGCAGGTTAACATTCTGTGGTCCTAATGTAATTGACCATTTCTTTTGTGACTTCCTTCCAATTCTGCAACTTTCTTGTTCAGACACTTTTGCAGTGAAACTGGCACAGTTATTTCTTGCCATTCTAACAGGTGTGTTTACTGTCATGTCCATTATTGTAACATACATCTATATTTTAGCCACAGTTTTCAAAATTCCATCGACCACAGGAAGGCAGAAAGCTTTATCCATGTGCAGCTCTCACCTGGCTGTTGTGGCCACATTTTTAGGCTCATTGCTCAGTCTCTATGTCCTACCTTCCAGTGGGAACACACTGACTGCAAACAAGCTCCTGTCTTTGCTTTATACTGTGGTGACTCCTCTGTTTAATCCCATAATATACAGCCTGCGGAACTGGGAAATAAGGGCAGCCTTGAAAAAAGTCATATGGAGAAGAAAGCTGAAATTGTTTTGACTTTGAAGGATGTACAACTGTGCAATTAAAAGAAGTTGTATACTCTAAAACACAAGTATGATTTCTATTATATGCATGCTTTGAGAGATGTATTCATGTGGCACAGTATAATGTGTGCAGTGCTTCGCCTTATTGTAATAAGGTATAAGCAGAAATTACATTACAGTAAAATGTATATTAAAAATGAAGTCTTGTTCAAAAACAATATGACCCAAAATGTCATGTACTGAACTTATTATATCAACAGAGAGGTTTATTATAGATATAACAGTAATTATACAACATTGTTCATAGCACCTCTCAATATTGAATCTTGTTATGGAATTCTGTGGTGTGTCCATGGCACTGCACATGCTCAGTATGCTCTGGACTGCTATTGAGAAGCCAAGCTTAGGGGTTGTTGGAAATCATCAAAACATTAACTGAAAGTAAGGTTACATCTGTTTATTGATCTGATTATCAACCAGTTCTGATGCAGATTGAACTGTTTTTTATGCTGCCATGAAGTCCATTCTTCAGAGGGTCACTTTTTAGCAAGTAATTCTAATTTAAAAAAAAAAAAAGTATTTATTTTTTCTCTGTAAAAATGAAACAGTACAGGTATGGGATCCCTTATCCGGAAACCCATTATTAGGAAAGTTATGAATTACGGAAAGGCCATTGCCCATAGGCTCCATTATAAGCAAATAATTCTAATTTTTAAAAATGATTTCTCTATAACAATAATAAAACAGTACCTGTACCTGATCCGAACTAAGATATAATTACCCCTTATTGGGGGCAGAACAGCCTTATTGGGTTTATTTAATGGTTAAATGATTCCCTTTTCTCTGTAATAATAAAACAGTACCTGTACTTGATGCCAACTAAGATATAATTACCCCTTATTGGGGGCAGAACAGTCCTATTGGGTTTATTTAATGGTTAAATGATTCCCTTTTCTCTGTAATAATAAAACAGTACCTGTACTTGATCCCAACTAAGATATAATTACCCCTTATTGGGGCAGAACAGCCCTATTGGGTTTATTTCATGGTTAAATGATTCCCTTTTCTCTGTAATAATAAAACAGTACCTGTACTTGATCCCAACTAAGATATAATTACCCCTTATTGGGGGCAGAACAGCCCTATTGGGTTTATTTCATGGTTAAATGATTCCCTTTTCTCTGTAATAATAAAACAGTACCTGTACTTGATGCCAACTAAGATATAATTACCCCTTTGTCAGGATCAGCGGGATTCGAACCCCACTTGGGGTGTTCCTGGCGGCATGTATTTGCCTCTGTAGCCACTGGAGGCATTTCGGTCTGTCTGTTTCTTCTCTTGTCTCCTACTTTCTGTCTGCTCCCTTTCCTCCGCCCACCTCATTAACCTCATGTGTTTCCCATCTTCTAATCTTCTCCCTTTATAAGCCTTTCCCTGACCATTGCCCCTTGCTTGGTCATTAATTGTCTCTCGTGACCCTGCCTTTGTGTTCCCTGTTCCTGTGTCTGTGTCCTTGTTTCTCGCTGGTTCCAAGCTCCAGTTCCGTGTCCTGATCCTGCCTTCTGCCTTGTTCCTGAGCCCTTCCTAGTTTTACCTTAATTTCCCGGTTTTGACCTTGGCCTGTCCTTTACTTCGTTTGACTGCCGCTTGCCCTGACCTTTTGCCTGTTTTTGGATTCTGCCTCTGCCTGCCGTTCTACATTCAGTTTGTATATTCTTTGTGTGTTCGGTTACATCACTAAGTTTATTAAAGTTCTGCACTTTCAACATGGCCTCTGGCACCAGTTCTGTGACTTATGGTTACACTCCGGGTTACCCAGTCTTCAGGCTCCCACCTTCCTGGTACTCCACAGCGTCTCCTCAGGGAGATCGTGACACCCTTATTGGGGGCAGAACAGTCCTATTGGGTTTATTTAATGGTTAAATGATTCCCTTTTCTCTGTAATAATAAAACAGTACCTGTACTTGATCCCAACTAAGATATAATTACCCCTTATTGGGGGCAGAACAGCCCTATTGGGTTTATTTAATGGTTAATGATTCCCTTTTCTCTGTAATAATAAAACAGTTCCTGTACTTGATCCCAACTAAGATATAATTACCCCTTATTGGGGGCAGAACAGCCCTACTGGGTTTATTTAATGGTTAAATGATTCCCTTTTCTCTGTAATAATAAAACAGTACCTGTACTTGATCCCAACTAAGATATAATTACCCCTTATTGGGGGCAGAACAGTCCTATTGGGTTTATTTCATGGTTAAATGATTCCCTTTTCTCTGTAATAATAAAATAGTACCTGTACTTGATCCCAACTAAGATATAATTACCCCTTATTGGGGGCAGAACAATCCTATTGGGTTTATTTAATGGTTAAATGATTCCCTTTTCTCTGTAATAATAAAACAGTACCTGTACTTGATCCCAACTAAGATATAATTGCCCCTTATTGGGGGCAGAACAGCCCTATTAGGTTTATTTAATGGTTAAATGATTCCCTTTTCTCTGTAATAATAAAACAGTACCTGTAATTGATCCCAACTAAGATATAATTAATCCTTACTGGAAGCAATTAATTAATGTTTTATTAATTTTTTAGTAGACTTAGGGGCTGATTTACTAAGACACGATTTCGAATCCGAATTGGAAAAATTCCGATTGGAAACGAACATTTTGCGACTTTTTCGTATTTTTTGCGATTTTTCGGCGTCTTTACGATTTTTGCGTAAAAACGCGAGTTTTTCGGCGTCTTTATGATTTTTGTGTAAAAACGCGAGTTTTTCGTAGCCATTACGAAAGTTGAGCAAAGTCACGATTTTTTCGTAGCGTTAACACTTGCGCGCAAAGTCGCGCCTTTTTCGTAGCATGAAAACTTAAAAGGCGCAACGTTTCGCGCAAGTTTTAACGCTACAAAAAAATCGCGACTTTGCGCAACTTACGTAATGGCTACGAAAAACTCGCGTTTTTACGCAAAAATCGTAAAGACGCCGAAAAACTTGCGTTTTTACGCAAAAATCGTAAGGACGCCGAAAAACTCGCGTTTTTACGCAAAAATCGTAAAGACGCCGAAAAAAATCGCAAAATTACCGATCATTACAAAAAAAACGCAATCGGACGCATTCGGCCCGTTCGTGGGTTAGTAAATGTGCCCCTTAAGGTATGGAGATCCAAATTACAGAAATTATGGACCCCTTTTCTGGAATACCCTTGGTCCCGAGCATTCTGGAAAATGAGTCCTATACCTGTATAATCATATATACTTCATTAAGTGCGTATTCTCCAGCTATAACAATCAACTTTTCTTGCTTCTCTTCATTATTGCTTCTATCCATTTCTATTATTAACTTCACTTTCCTGAAGCTTCTCCAATTCCACAATGTCTATTTTTCTGTACTGAAGAAGCAAACTGCACTGCATATTCTTGATGGAGCCTCATTACAGCTTTCTTTGAGTGGGAAGAAGTTCTCTACAAGGGAATCTGCATAATTATTTATCTATAATATAGATTACATAGGAAACCATAGATACAGTGCCATAGTTTTCTTAAAAGACACCTATTTTTGGGTCCAAAATATTGGACCAAGTAGCACATGCCTCAATTAATACTTCTTTGCATACAAAGTTTTGTTACACTGGTATCTAGTTCCGGTTAGGCTTTACAAAATCAATATAAACCACAATGTTGTTAGAAACTGTGGAGAGGCGAGAACGGTTTACCACATTTGGTGGCAACGTCCCAGGGTACAAAGATTTTGGACCAGGGTCTACGAAATGATATTCTCAGTAAAGGGTATAAACTTGTTTAAATCTCCAGAGCATGCTTTACTGTGAAGAATATCCCCAATAGAGATGTAGCGAACTGTTCGCTGGCGAACTAATTAGCGCGAACATCGGGTGTTCGCAAGTTTGTGCAATTTGGGTTCGCGCTGCGTTTTTTCTCGGCCTAAAAACGCCGCACAAGCAGCAAGGCAGAAAGGTTAAAGGTGGGAAACAGCAATAGTAGTGGGGGGCGCAACCAAACGATTGCTCTGTAAGGAACGAAGGAGTTGGCCAGGAACGTACGGAGACACAAGAAAAGAGATGTAGTGAGGAGCAGAGGAATGGAGGGCTTTGCAGGTTAAGAGAAGGAGTTTGTAAGATATTCTTTGTTTAATAGGAAGCCACGATAAGGACTTAAGCAGGGGAAGGGCCTGAACTCTTCTATATGAGATGAGGAGAATTCTGCAGTATTTAATACAGACTGTAGGGGGGGAAAATAAGAGTTAGGGAGGCCGGTTAGTAGAAGGTACAGTAGTCTAGGCAAGATAGGATGAGAGCATGCATGAGCAGCCTAGCTGTTACAGTAGGAAAAAAGGGGTGGATTATGGTAATATTGTGTAAGAAGAAGGGACAGGTTATATATTAATAATATGTACAGTGCCTTCCAGAAGTGTTCATACTGAGTTTTCTCATTCTACAACATGATGCTACGGGACAGCTTTCCTTTAGCAGGGTCGGCATCTTGTTAAAATAGAAGGAGCAAATGACGGTGCAAAATACAAGTTAAATATTGCAAAATAACCTTTTTAAAATAACCTGCTGGAAACGGAATTATGGCAGGAAGATTTCAGCTAGACAACTTCTCCCAAATACAAGGCCAAAGTAAAACTGGAGTGGTTCAAGCACACATAAGCGAATGTCCGGCAATGGCTCAATCAAACCTCAAGTTCCAATCCAGCTGGGAATCTCTGGTACTAGTTGAATATTTAGGCGTACAAGTGTCACCCTGCTAACCTGAAAAACATAGAGAAAGTCTGCCAAAAATTACTCCCACGCTGTGTGTAAAGCTGATCTATACTATATATCAGTGTTTTTCAACCTTTTTTGGGCAAAGGCACACTTGTTTCATGAAAAAAATCACGAGGCACACCACCATTAGAAAATGTTAAAAAATGTAACTCTGTGCCCAGCAGCAGTGCCCCCCTAGTACACTGGTGCCAAGAGCAGTGCCCCCCTAGTACACTGGTGCCCAGCAGCAGTGCCCCCCTAGTACATTGGTGCCAAGAGCAGTGCCCCCCTAGTACATTGGTGCCCAGCAGCAGTGCCCCCCTAGTACATTGGTGCCCAGCAGCAGTGCCCCCCCAGTACATTGGTGCCAAGAGCCAGCCCCCCTAGTACATTGGTGCCCAGCAGCAGTGCCCCCATAAGTCAGTGTGCCCCGTGGCCCCCCCTAATACATTGGTGCCCAGCAGCATTTTACTTCTGCTCTTCGGCGGCTTCAGCAGCATCTTCCCCTCACGCGCGCCGCCTCTGCACTTCTGCCTACACGCGACCGCACACAGGCCCTTTTATAACGTTGCGCCCCGTGCGTACTGCCGTCACCCGTACACACGGGGCGCAACCAATGACAGGGCCCGGATTTTATTAAAGTACTTTGAAACTTTGAAAGTAAAAATTGCGGCCCTGCCTACGGCACACCAGGCAACATCTCGCGGCACACTAGTGTGCCACGGAACAGTGGTTGAAAAACGCTGCTATATATAACAATATATTTATTGCTTAAAAAATGAAGATTTTGTAGTTAAACAATTTTGCTAACAGCATATTTCAGTTTTGTATTTGTTATTTTTTTCTACCATAAAACAATTGTCACGTTACAGGTGAGTTTCATTGCTTCAGATAAAAAAATATCATAAACAGCACCATTTTTGTGTAAGACCTTTATTACTATTTATTGAAAAGGATCAACTCCATTGCAAAAAAAATATTAAAAAGTAACATTGCACATTGCATGCCATGAGATTGGAAACCTCAGACAAGTTGGTCTTTGGGGGGTCTGAGGGATTCATTTCTTGGAAGACTTAGACGACTGTTAATATCAATTTTGGTTTGAACTAATTGAATTTTTCTATTAATACATAACATTCATAGAATGATGTGATCAAATAGAACAAAATTCCTACAAAAATGAGCAATCTTGATGAAACTGAAAACAATGTTTTCCTTGAAGCTGGGTGAAACTGAAAACAATGAGGGCATTAATTTGCCCTTAAAAATGTGTCAAGGACAGGCTGTCGCTGACTATTCTATTCCTCTACTATTCTAAGCCTTTATAGGACTCAATGGTACTCGACAGATTAAACCTGTCTAATTTGTTTTTGACAAAAAAAGTTAACTAAACATTAATAAATCACGAATGTTGGGAGTTTTTTTTTTAAAAAACTCGAATTTTTCTGGGAACAATAAAGAAAAAAAACGAGTTCTGGCGAAAACCCATTCATAAATCTCGAAATGATCTATTTTAATCAAATTTGCTTAGCAAATGTGCCCGTTAGAGTAAAGAAACAAGATTTGATCAAATTAAAAATATTTAGGTGGAAAATAACCACTTTCATTATAAAGGAATGAAAATCACCCATTTTCATTTTATTAGGGTTACAGGGATAAGCCATAAATAGGTGCTGTTTTAAATATGACTGAGATACATAGGGTTCCACACTTACAAATAGAGATTGAGCAGACTTTAGCAAAGCACCAAGGCAAAAAAAAGCCACCCAAAATGTGGAAGGGCAAATAAAATTACAAATTACAAAAAAAATCATATAAACGCCAAATAAACCCATTAGGGTCGTTTGGCACCAATACTTTAGTTATCAACAAGCATGAGGTATTGTGTAATTATAAAAGGGAGAAATATTTAAGAAAATAAAGAATCAATTGTTTCCAAAAGAAACTGAAATGAAAAAAAATTGGGAAACAGCAGTCTAATTTCAGCGTTTTCTGGATAACGGGTTTCCAGAAAATAGTCCCCATACCTGTAATTCTAAAACTGATACAGGTATAGGACCCATTATCCAGAATGCTCGGGACCAAGGGTATTCCGGATAAGGGGTCTTTCCATAATTTGGATCTCCATACCTTAAGTTTACTAAAAAATTAATAAAACATTAATTAAACCCAATAGGATTGTTTTGCATACAATAAGGATTATTTATATCTTAGTTGGGATCAATTACAAGGTTCTGTTTTATTTCTACATAAAAAAAGGAAATCAGTTTTAAAATTCTGAATTATTTGCTTATAATGGAGTCTATGGGAGACGGGCTTTCCGTAATTCTGGATAACGGGTTTCCGGATAAGGGGTCCGATACCTGTACTGTATTTTACTAGTGTCATTTTCCTTAGCTCTGCATGTATCTGCCTATTGTAATTCCCTATGCAGTTTTGTTTAACACCTCTGGGATATAAAAGGATATATAAACCTACCCCACTGTAACGAAGTGTCAGTATATATCACTGCAAATCTAATCAGCCTGAGATGTACGCTTATTAGAATTCATCTGCAACAACCTGAATAATTCATTACTAAAATAATTTCAAATAATCCTGTACACAAAGGGAAATAATTATGGTGAGTAAGGTATATTTGTCAGAGCTAAACAGCAAAGAATTCAGAGTCAAAGGCTAAGAAAAACAGTGTTATTTACAGCTGTTACACTAATCTGTAATAATTCCAGTCAATTGACAGTGTATGTATTCCACTATTTTGGGTTCATGTAGACAAAAGCAAGTCACAAACGTATACAAATGGTCCTGTCCTTATTTCAATTTTGATGTTTTATTATTTTTTCGTTATTTCTGTTTTTATATTAATTTGCAAACTGTGATCAAATATCTGGTCTTTTACCTACTTTTTCTAACATGCCAGGGTAGCTGACTGAAAAGTTTGTAAAATGACTACATTATGCAGTAAAGGCACCATCGTAAAGCCCAATATCTCCCCTGTGCCATCCTTGGTGAACATTGTTTGATCCTTTGTTGAATGTGTTAATTATTTGTAATTGAGTTAATTTGTATCTTTCCAGCTTCCAGCCATAATGTAAAGCGTAATGGAACGGAGTGATGTAATATAATTGATGGCATATGAGTCTGAGCAGTAAATATAAAATGTATTACTCCAGTCTATGTAGGATTTTTTACTGACATGATTATTAATGGAGAAAACCAAACTATGAACTATGACTTTTGTCTTTTGGGATTTCAGCTACTTAACAGCCTTAGGATCCCCTTCTTCCTACTAATTTTAACACTATATATTTTTATTATAATAGGAAATGCAATGATTTCTGCTTTAGTTTTGTTTTACCATAACCTTAATCATCCAATGTTCTTCTTCCTTGGTCATCTCTCTTTCTGTGACATTACACTCACCACCACTATTGTTCCTATAATGTTATATGGTATATTAGGAGGTGGAGTAAATATATCTGTTTCTGCCTGTCTTGCCCAGTTTCAAATCTTTTGTGCTGTTGTTGCTTCAGAATGTTTTCTTCTTGCCGTAATGTCCTTCGACAGGTATCTGGCTATCTGCAACCCTCTCCGATATATTTACATAATGAGAAAGGAACTTTGTTTTCGACTTGTTATTCTGTGTTGGACACTAGGCTTCTCCATTACATTCAATGAGACAGTATTGATCAGCAAGTTAGAATTCTGTGGTCCAAATATAATTGACCATTTCTTTTGTGACTTTCTTCCAATTCTGCAACTTTCTTGTTCAGACATTTCTGTGGTGAAACTGGGACAGTCGTTCGTTGCCACCACTATTGCTGTGTTCAGCGTCATGTCTATTATTGTAACATACGTCTATATTTTAACCACAGTCTTCAAAATTCAATCAGCCTCAGGGAGGCAGAAAGCTTTATCCACTTGCAGCTCTCACATGGCTGTTCTAGGTACATTTCTTGGTTCGTTGATTGGCCTTTATCTTTTACCTTCCAGTGGAAAAACCCTCAATGCAAATAAGGTTCTATCTTTGCTTTATACTGTGGTCACTCCTCTGTTTAATCCCATAATATACAGCTTGAGAAACTTGGAAATAAGGGCAGCTGTGAAAAAAATCATAAGGAAAATGAAACTGTAAATTTTTAGTTTAAGATTTAACATTGTCTAATATACAGTTTTCATATGTATGAAATCTACTATCTGGGACACAACACATTAACACAATTACAAAATAAAAAGTGCAAAGTATATGTTTATTACTATTATTAAAATTAAAGACTAATACATTTTAATACATACATAATACATTTTATTTTTTAATATGACCTTATATTTATATTATTTATCGACACATTTGTATTTATTTAGCACCAACATTGTCATGGCAAGCTTTACAGATCATCATTCATAGGTTTGCTGGAGCTTAGTGTTTAAGGCCCCTATTATATTGATACAATACATACAAAAACAAGGGTAAGTTTTACCAGAAGCTATTTAACCTGCCTATATGGCAGATTAAACTTCTGTTTACATTTGCTAATAGTGTTTGGGTGGTTTAGTATGGCACATTTCCTTTTTAATGTATTAGCACATGAGAAAGTCAGAAGAACCATGCACTTTACTCGCAGTAAGATCCAATTATTTAGGTTGTCAGTCTCAATAAATAGACCAGTAGTATTGGGCCATATTCATCTATAATGGCTATGACCCAATGGTATTATTATTTTTTGGCCTGAGGGCCAGTTATTCACATATCTTCAACGCTGATCACAGTATGGCAACCTTTACATCCTCAGCTGATATTTCCATAATATGTGTTATTTGACCTGGAAGGCTCCAGTAATTATAAATGTGCCTCACAATGTATAGGGAAAATAAGACACAAAGAAAGATCGGTTAAAAATGTAAGTAGGGAACCAGGATACAGCCAGACTATGGATACCAAAAAAATGAAGAATTTGAATTAAAAAGGAGTGATCACTGGTACAGGTATGGGATCCATTATCCAGAAAGCTCCGAATTACAGAAAGTCTGTCTCCTATACACTCTAATTTAATAAAATAATTCAGAATTTTAAAACTGATTTCATTTTTCTCTGTAGTAATAAAACAGTACCTTGTAATTGATACCAACTAAGATATAATTACCCCTTATTGGAGGCAGAACAGTCCTATTGGGTTTATTTAATGGTTAAATGATTCCCTTTTCTCTGTAATAATAAAACAGTACCTGTACTTGATCCCAACTAAGATATAATTACCCCTTATTGGGGGCAGAACATCCCTATTGGGTTTATTTAATGGTTAAATGATTCCCTTTTCTCTGTAATAATAAAACAGTACCTGTACTTGATCCCAACTAAGATATAATTACCTCTTATTGGGGGCAGAACATCCCTATTGGGTTTATTTAATGGTTAAATGATTCCCTTTTCTCTGTAATAATAAAACAGTACCTGTACTTGATCCCAACTAAGATATAATTACCCCTTATTGGGGCAGAACAGCCCTATTGGGTTTATTTCATGGTTAAATGATTCCCTTTTCTCTGTAATAATAAAACAGTACCTGTACTTGATCTCAACTAAGATATAATTACCCCTTATTGGGGGCAGAACAGCCCTATTGGGTTTATTTAATGGTTAAATGATTCCCTTTTCTCTGTAATAATAAAACAGTACCTGTACTTGATCCCAACTAAGATATAATTACCCCTTATTGGGTGCAAAACAATCCTATTGGGTTTAATTAATGCTTTATTGATTTTTTAGCAGACTTAAGGTATGGAGATCCAAATTACAGAAAACCCCCTATCTGGAATACCCGTAGTCCCAAGCATTCAGGATAACGGGTCCTATACCTGTATTAAATACAGGTTTTGGAGGATTTGAATAGAGAAAAGATTTCGGCTTTGGCAACTTGAAGATCATCTGTAACTCTACACAATTAAAATAATGCGCTCCTAGTCTTTCTATGGCCCAATTCTTTTGTAAGGGTTTTGTCTAGTTACTCTAGTTCAGGGGTACCCAACCATTTTTACCCGTGTGCAACATTTAAACATAAAAAAAGTTGTGGAGCAACACAAGCATGAACAAAGTTCCTGGGGGTGACCAAAGAAGTCTGTAATTGGTTATTTTGTAGCCCCTATGTGGATTGGCAGACTACAGGAGGTAGTCCCCATGGCCTTTATGCCTCCAAAACTTGCTTCCAAGATAGAAATTCAAGAATGAAGACCTGCTTTGAGGCCACTGGGAGCAACATCCAAGGGGTTGGTGAGCAACATGGTGCCCCTGAGCCACTGGTTGGGGATCACTGATCTAATTATAGAGAACCCTTTTTAAAATGGATTTAAAGGGGATATAAAGGCTAAAATAAAAATTCTTGTGCATGTTTTGGGAATAAAACTAAGTAAATCTTCACTAGTAATGCATTTCCAAATTCCCACTGCTTCTGCACTACAAGAACTTGTACTTTACGTTTCACATTAATCTGCTAACCATCTGCTCCGCTCAGTCCTTCTCAAAACTTCAACATTCTTCTGTCCTGGCCACCAATATCCAAACTGTAGGTGTTTGAGTTTACATTGTGCATCACAAGATGTGCTCATATTTTTAACTTGCCTATCAACTACATCACAGCTTCTTACTGTTACTGAGTGCAAGGAGAAAGGGCTAAAATAAACGTATCCTCAGCCAAATAATATCTCAAATAAGTTAGTAGGGTTAGTTTTTGGGATGTGGTGCTAAGGACTCCATAGGTATACCATTACTTATTAGTTTAAGAACGTACCTATGTGACATTTTTGGTGCAGTGCTTATGTCCAGCAGCAGATACTGTATACAAGTTAATTTTGCACCGGACTAGTAATATCATGATGCTACATAAAGGTATATAACACAATATGTCTGGCAAATTATGGCTGCCATAGCGAATGAGGCAGTATAAAGATGCACACTCATTACTGTATATAAGGTTGATGTTATGGATGGTGTTTTCCATTCTAACTACATTTTTTCAGCAGATTTTCCTTTCTTGTTCACCAAGTTTAACTTCACCTTTATAACTATAATTATGATGTACTGTATATATGTTTTCATGAAAACATTTGCAAATACTTGTTTAGTTGAATAAACGTTAATAAATCATGAATTATGGGAGTTATTTGAAAAAAACTTATTTTTCGTGGAACAATAACGAAAAAATCGCGTTCTGGCAAAAACCAATTCATAAATCTCAAAATGATCTAGAAGTAAGAAAAAGTAAGCAAAATTGCCAAGTAAATGTGCCCCTTGATGTCAAAATTGTGTGCACTGACAGGCGCTCATCAATACAGAAATAATGTGTTTAAGGTACAAAAAGATTGCGCATTAATATGATGTGTGGCACTTTCTCAAATCCCTTCAGAACAAACAAGGCAATGAAAAACATAATGCTGCAGAATTTACACCTTGGTTGGAGTGTATAGTCAATCAAGTTTGGTGGTGGGCATGTACCTGTTTCGCCGGAAAATTCATGAACATTTAAAAAGATTCATGAAACGGCGAAAAATTTGCAAAATGGTGCAAATGGCGAACCGTGGAAATTCGCCGTGAATCCATGCCGACTAAATTATTTCACCCATCACTACTCTTTTTTACTATGTATGAAATATACACAAGTGGCAGTCTGGAGAATTGTACCACAAATGTTCTCACCATCACCAACCACTTCTACAGTCTTCAGAAGATGACAATGTCTGGCATAACAAGGGCTCTTCACTAGTGATGAGCGAATCTGTCCCGTTTCGCTTCGCTTAAAATTTCGTGACTCTTTCAAAAGATTCACAAAATGGCAAAAAATTAGCAAAGCAGCGAAGATGTTGTGTGTCAAAAAATTTTCTTGACGCACACCATTAACTAGTGAAGATCCCTTCTTAAGCCAGATATTGTCATCTTCTGAAGACTGCGGAAGTGATGAAAAAAATGGAAAGCTGATTTATCAAAGATTTTGTCTTAGGGGCAGATTTACTAAAACTCTAAAATTTCTCAATTGTCACCCGGAAAACCCAAATTTTTTGAATCGTCGCACAAAAACCAGGGTCAAAATTCCGAAACATCTAAAAAGAAGGATTTTTCAGGAAAGGGAAGGGATGTCTGCCATTGACCTCAACATGATCTGGATGATTTGGATTTTTATCAATTTGGACGCATAGTAAATCTCAAAAAAGCCTTTTATCAAAAATCTGAACCAGAAAAAAAAGGTTAGTTAATAGCCCCCTTACTGTTTAAAGAGACAGTAACACCTAAAAATTAAAATCTATCAAAGTACAGTAAATTGTACTGTTGCCTATGTTGGTAAAACTGGTGTGTTTGCTTTAGAAAGACTACTATAGTTTATATAAATAAGCTGCTGTGTAGCCATGGGGCAGCCATTCAAGCTGGAAAAAGGAGAAAAGGCATAGGACACATAGCAGTTAACAGACTACAATGGTATTTTATCTGTAAAAACAATCAACGCACCAGAGGTCACCCCTTTAGATTAGAGGAAAGGAGCTTCCATTGGAAGCAGCGTAGGTGGTTTTTCACGGTGAGGGCAGTGAGGTTGGGGAATGCCCTTCCTAGTGATGTGGTAATGGCAGATTCTGTTAATGCCTATAAGAGGGGCCTGGATGAGTTCTTGATCAATCAGAATATCCAAGGCTATTGTGATACTAATATCTACAGTTAGTATTAGTGGTTGTATTTATAGTTTATGTATGTGAGTGTATAGATTGGTAGGTGTGGGTTAGGTGTGCTGGGTTTACTTGGATGGGTTGAACTTGATGGACACTGGTCTTTTTTCAACCCTATGTAACTATGTAACTATGTAACTATCTGCTATGTAACCTGTGCCTTTTATTCTTTTTCCAGCTTGAGTGGCTGCCCCCATGGCTACACAATTTTTTATTTACATTGTTCTTGTTTCTGTTATGGTCCTTCAAAAACATATTAGACATACGAAATTACATCAATTATACTTTTAAATTTAAAAAAACTATTAACTAGTGATGAGCAAATGTTTTCGCCAGGCATGGATTCGCAGCAAATTTCCACATTTCACCATTGGCAAATTGTTTTGCAAAACTTCTGTAAAAATTTGCCACGGAAAAAGTCGTCATGGCGAAGTGAAATGGAACAGATTGGTTTCATCACTAATAGGGATACATAAATAAGGATGTTACACTTTTAGATTGGTCAGTTTATTAGTTATATCTGTCACTTACACAAAATCCATTTCTGAGTTAAAAACAAACTGTTATACTGAGCCAGCTTTGAACATACAATACTTCATTCTAAAAATATTGTCCCCTGGTATATTGTTAGTTCTAATTAAGATGAAACTTAAGGGAGTTTACTCGCCCTAAACAATTATATTGCAGTTAAAGTGTTGAATAAATACTATTAAAAGCCCTTTGCTTACAGACTAGAGCACCTACTTGCACCCTGGGCTTCGGTAGATTGGTAAACTGACAAATTTTATGGCCACTTACAAACAATTTAAACCTGGTAATAATATTCTAACCTTGAAATGAAAGAAATCCTCTGGAGGATAAGTAATTCTGGTAAGTATTGTACATCTGCTTTCAGGTCTGCGTTAAACATGTATGTGTCTTGGTTTTGTGTTATGTGCCCTGTAAATGAAAAGCTGATATTGAAGTATTTTTCCCAGGTTGCTGGTGTGCACTGCTCATTTTAGAAGAGATACTGAACTGACATCTGAACCAACCAACATTTCAGCCCAGAATATGCTCAGTGATGGTTAATCAATATATAGATGAATACATCATCATCTGTGAGCTGTTATTGGTCAAAGAAAGTCCAGATTTTTTACTCTGTAAAAATTAGATCTAGTCAGTTCTAGTCAGTTTGAGCCATTGCATGGGATTGCCAGTTATATACTTGCCCTTCTTTTAGCTGAAATTGGTTGTAATACAGTCAACCCCTGATTTTACATTCCCCAATTTTAGGTTTTCCCGGATTTTTACACCCCATCCTGTTCTAATGGATTTCAACTAGAGCATTCTACCTGATTTAAAGAGATACTGACACCAGAAATGAAACCTTTTTTACATCTATCATAACATTATCTTTGCATGCTGTTTATAATGTTGTCATGAAAGTATTTCCCCCATGCTTTTACATTACCTATCTGATCCCCCATGTTTCTCTATGAGGGGGCGGCCATATTAGTGCAGCAGGAGGCCATTAGCATTAGGAGCTATAACTTACAGGCTGAGAAGGGACAGTCAGGTTGGCAAATCAGTCTACTTACAGTTACTTACAAAAGGAAACCTAGCAGCTAAAAATGATCAACATGACCTTAGGGAACTTTAAATGTACATTGATATTTTGAAAAGTAGTTTTTTAGTGTCAGGATCACCTTAAGCCTGTTTGCCTGCATTTAATACTCTAAAGATATTTCATTAGTAATGGAATTTTAGGACAATACAGCCTTTCTGCAACATAGATCAGTTACAGCTTAGCTGCACATAGAATATTTCAGCTAAATCATACATACAACAAAATAACATACATCAAAACGAGAAAGTACTGCTGTCAAAATGCTATTCAGGAAGGCAAACTGAGATTCCGTTAAGTTCTCTTCCTCCCAAAAAGTTTTCATTATGTTCATTACTGTCCTTAGTTGCCCTTAAAATGTATTTCTATTTACTAATAGCTTACTCAAACGTTGGAGTGTTAGCAGCATCAAAATGATCACACTATGCCACATTAGTGCCACCTAGACTACTATTTTATTCTGCAGAAACCATTACCATACCTGAGTAAAGAGCCCTAGAAGCTTTCTCTGTGTGTTTAAGATAGCAGCTGCCATTTTAGCTTGGTCTTCATAGCTTTCTGCTTGTAGCTCTAGCCGTTAGCTAGCTCAGATTATACATTCTTATGTATGAAGGATTTTTCTGAGAGGAAGTCTGACACAGAAGAACATGCTTACAAAAAAGGACAAGAAATCCTGTGTTTCTTTTGATAGAGTGCAGCATTACTGTAAGTGCTTATGGCTGTATTTACATAGACCTTTCTGATAAAGCTTACTTAGTTTTTACCTTCCCTTCTCCTTTCAGATAAACATTCTAACTTTACTTTTTAACATTGGTGAGGGGAACCTATATATAATATATATATTTAATCTGGTAATCAACTTGTACCCTGAAAAAAAAGAATGATTGTGCTTTTACAAAATATTAACATTTTTAAAGTGGTGTTTTTATTTTACTTAAGCCCAATGCTGTACATTTCAAATACCTATAACATTTTTTAATCAACAGATGATGGACAATAACAACAAGACATTATTTCAGCAAGTAGTGCTTTTGGGGTTCCAATTGCCCCGCTTTAAAATTCCTTTCTTCATCTTGGTGCTTATTTTATACAGTGTAGCACTATCTAGCAATGTCACAATTGTTGGTTTGGTTTCGTCGAGCCCCAGTCTTCATCATCCAATGTTCTTCTTCCTCAGTCACCTTTCTTTGTCTGACATCATACTGACCATTGATATTGTGCCTATGATGCTACACGGTATATGTAATGGTGGAATAACTATACCAATGTTTGCGTGCATCACTCAGTTTCAGTTTTTTGCTATTGCATTAACCTCGGAATGCCTGCTTCTTGCTGTGATGTCCTATGACAGGTACCTGGCTATCTGTAGTCCATTTCATTATATAACTATCATGGGAACTAAATTACAGTATCAGCTTGTTATTTCCTGTTGGCTTCTAAGCTTCACAATATCCTTTGTTACCGTACTTTTTATCAGCAAATTGGAATTCTGTGGTTCAAATATAATTAATCATTTCTTCTGCGACTTTGTTCCCCTCTTACGACTTTCTTGCTCAGACACATCTATTGTAGAAATAGAAAACCTTGCACTGGCTACTCCTACAACTCTATTCCCAGTCCTATTCATTACAGCAACTTACATCTGCATATTTGTCACGATATTTAGAATTCCATCCATTACAGGGAGACAGAAAGCTTTCTCAACATGTAGCTCCCATTTATCTGTTGTAGGCATTTTTTTCGGGACTCTAGTTACACTTTATGTAGTTCCTTCCAATGGGCATTCGTTAAGTGCAAATAAGGTTCTTTCCCTTCTCTATACTCTAGTGACTCCATTGTTTAATCCCTTAATATACTGTTTACGTAACCAGGAGATTAGGGCTGCCTTTCAAAGATACTGGCAGTTGAAGTGTCTAAACAAGTTTATTGGAAAACTGTGATCACCAAGTAACATTACTAAGATGATACCAGAGCACACTTTATACCTACTGACCTCTCTGCTAATTTGAAAAAATATGATTACACTTGATCATAGTAACATAGTAAGTTGGGTTGAATAAAGACATACGTCCATCACGTTCAACCATAATGCCTATATATAACCTGCCTAACTACAAGTTGATCCAGAGGAAGGCAAAAAACCCCATCTGAAGCCTCTCTAATTTGCCGCAGAGGGGAAAAAATTCCTTCCTGACTCCAAGATGGCAATCGGACCAGTCCCCGGATCAACTTGTACTAAGAGCTATCTCCCATAACCCTGTATTCCCTCACTTGTACTGAGAGCTATCTCCCCTACCCCTGTATTCCCTCACTTGTACTGAGAGCTATCCCCCCTACCCCTGTATTCCCTCACTTGTACTGAGAGCTATCTCCCCTACCCCTGTATTCCCTCACTTGTACTGAGAGCTATCTCCCCTACCCCTGTATTCCCTCACTTGTACTGAGAGCTATCTCCCCTACCCCTGTATTCCCTCACTTGTACTGAGAGCTATCTCCCATACCCCTGTATTCCCTCACTTGTACTGAGAGCTATCTCCCCTACCCCTGTATTCCCTCACTTGTACTGAGAGCTATCTCCCCTACCCCTGTATTCCCTCACTTGTACTGAGAGCTATCTCCCCTACCCCTGTATTCCCTCACTTGTACTGAGAGCTATCTCCCCTACCCCTGTATTCCCTCACTTGTACTGAGAGCTATCCCCCCTACCCCTGTATTCCCTCACTTGTACTGAGAGCTATCTCCCCTACCCCTGTATTCCCTCACTTGTACTGAGAGCTATCTCCCATACCCCTGTATTCCCTCACTTGTACTGAGAGCTATCCCCCCTACCCCTGTATTCCCTCACTTGTACTGAGAGCTATCTCCCCTACCCCTGTATTCCCTCACTTGTACTGAGAGCTATCTCCCATACCCCTGTATTCCCTCACTTGTACTGAGAGCTATCCCCCCTACCCCTGTATTCCCTCACTTGTACTGAGAGCTATCCCCCCTACCCCTGTATTCCCTCACTTGTACTGAGAGCTATCTCCCCTACCCCTGTATTCCCTCACTTGTACTGAGAGCTATCTCCCATAACCCTGTATTCCCTCACTTGTACTGAGAGCTATCCCCCCTACCCCTGTATTCCCTCACTTGTACTGAGAGCTATCTCCCCTACCCCTGTATTCCCTCACTTGTACTGAGAGCTATCTCCCCTACCCCTGTATTTCCTCACTTGTACTGAGAGTTATCTCCCATACCCCTGTATTCCCTCACTTGTACTGAGAGCTATCTCCCCTACCCCTGTATTCCCTCACTTGTACTGAGAGCTGTCCCCCCACCCCTGTATTCCCTCACTTGTACTGAGAGCTATCTCCCCTACCCCTGTATTCCCTCACTTGTACTGAGAGCTATCTCCCCTACCCCTGTATTCCCTCACTTGTACTGAGAGCTATCCCCCCACCCCTGTATTCCCTCACTTGTACTGAGAGCTATCTCCCCTACCCCTGTATTCCCTCACTTGTACTGAGAGCTATCTCCCCTACCCCTGTATTCCCTCACTTGTACTGAGAGCTATCTCCCCTACCCCTGTATTCCCTCACTTGTACTGAGAGCTATCTCCCCTACCCCTGTATTCCCTCACTTGTACTGAGAGCTATCTCCCATACCCCTGTATTCCCTCACTTGTACTGAGAGCTATCTCCCCTACCCCTGTATTCCCTCACTTGTACTGAGAGCTATCTCCCCTACCCCTGTATTCCCTCACTTGTACTGAGAGCTATCTCCCATAACCCTGTATTCCCTCACTTGCTAAGAATCCATCCAGTCCCTTCTTAAAGCTATATAATGTATCAGCCAGTACAACTGATTCGGGGAGGGAATTCCACAACTTCACAGCTCTCACAGTAATATTGTATTAAAAGTCATGATAGAACCCCTTGAAGGTTAAAGAAATGACTTAAGACTTTCAGTTTCTTTACTTTAAATAATATATGATATATTGTCAATATTGGTGGGGGGTAAGGTGGAAAGTACTTTGTTTTGTGCCCACACTACATGGGCAGGAGCTGCATCTACCACAGACAAGCTCAACATTTTGTGCTTCCAGAATGGATCATAAAGAGTTGTGCAGGTCTCTGTACTCCATGATACTCCTGAGAGGACAGAACATTTGAATGATTTAGGAATTTCCTTCATACTGCTCTTTATTGCATGTCATTCATAATATGCAAAAGAAGCCAAACTAGTGGATGATAGCAGATGTTAGATAGAGGGTTTCTATGCAACTGTTGGTCTGCACCATTAAAAGCACAACATCCAAAAGGATGCAGAGGGCAGCTGAAATGTAGTAGCTGCAGGTGCAATAATATATGTGTTGCTTGCTAATGATTTTGTACTAATTAACAATCCTAAGGTTTGTGTTATTTAACTGATCTTACTTTTTGCCAATGGTTTAGAAATACGTCACACTACACTTCATAGATTCTTTCTTGAAAGTCAAACACTTTACTGCTGCGCTGCAAGTTGGAGTGCTATCACCCCCCCAGTAGCTGATCCGTAGAACAATGGGAAGGGAGCAAGATAGCAGCTCCCAGAAGGTAACAGAATAGCACTCAATAGTAAGGAATCCAAGTCCGGCTTTCTTTATTGATCTCTAGATCACCTCAATATAATGTTAAAGTCTTAAGTCATTTCTTTAACCTTCAAGGGGTTCTATCATGACTTTTAATACAATATTACACTGTGTGTACCACAAATAAATTATTCTACCATTTAAAAGTTTATCTTCAAACCAATAATTTTATTTATTTTTTTTTATTTTTAATAATGATTTGCAGACAGCCATGTCAGGTCATCATGCTTGATCCCGTTCCTTCAGCACAGCAGAATGCAGGTACTTTCAAGCAGTTTTTGTCTCACCTATTCAATCCTTATCTCCCACTTCTAAAGATCTCAGCTTTTGCTCCTATTTCTCCTGCGGCTGGAGGGATATGGGTGGGTTTGTGGGATTTGTTTTTGGTTATGTTTTGTTTCATGAGCTGTGAAATGTTTATGATTTGTTCATTATTTATTGTAAAGTGATTTTATAAATAAAAAAATCCTATTTCCTTTGCTTTGGTGCTTTTATATCTCCCACTAGGAGCATGGGAACCTTTTTAGCAATGCAGATGATTACAAAGTTCATTTTAATCTATAAAGTGTTATGTTTTGTCATTGGTTTGTTTAAAGTATCTGGTTGAAGTACTTGGTTGAAAAACAGTTTGCATTTAGATCATATTTATGCAGAAATATTGAACATTTAAAAGGGTTCACAAACTTTCAATTATCACTTGTATATTTAGTATAAATATAATAATGACTGGGACAATGCAGTATCTCTGTTGATGTTTACGTTTCATATAATGCACAGTATTGGTGAATTAGTGTAAAAGAAGCAGCCTGTTATTGTACATAATGGGCATTTTTGGACATTGGGCAGATGTTGCTGTTTCTCTACTGGAAGAGGACATCTGACAACATCTGCCATTAACCGTAAAGGAATATTATACCTACAGAATGAATACTTAACCAACACATAGGGGCACATTTACCAAATCACGAACGCTCGAAGTGTATTTTTGCCAAAGTTTTCGGGCGTCCATGCGATTTTTTCGTACGGCGCACAACTTTTTGTACACCGCACGACTTTTCGTACGCCGCACGACCGCTTGCATGAAAAAATCGGAAAGGTTTTACCGCTGTTTACAATTGTATGGTACGAAAATTTTGTGACTTTCGGATCGCCAATATGATATTATTGTGTCTAATACGATTTTTTCATAAGCATTTTTGCGATCTTCAGAAATTTTCGTTTCCAATCCGAATTTTTCCCATTCGGGATTCGAACTCGTGATTTGATAAATCTGCCCCATAGTTTATATTATAACAAGTGACCTATTAAAGAATCTTACCATATTGGCATATATATTGGTGAATATTGTCAGGAAATTGTGACAGGAACAAAAACTGTAACAAAAAGAAAAGAGTAAAAGACAGAGCCGCCTCCATTTATAAAATGATGTAACATAGCATGTACTGTATGCATGGGCTCTGGGTGCCTTGGGCTGGTACAGGAGCCCAAAACATAAGTACAATATTTCTGCCCTACTTCTTTAGTTAGGCTTTAGTTCTCCTTTTGGGGACGTATTGTCTGCTACATTTACATTCAAGCTGATAAATCAGGGGCATGGGGCTGCCATTAACTCTCCTCAGGAGGCAGTAGTGAGCGGGTTACTGGGGAGGCAAAAAGCCACTCCTGGTAACTTAAAGAGCCGAAATTCCTATTTTTAAAGTGGAATTTCAGCTCCTCTAGTGCAGAGAGCGCTATTGCATCCCCCTTGCCCCCCTCTGGTGGAGGGAACAATGGGGCGGTATCAACTTGCCTGCCTCAGGCATTTACAGGTATAAAAAAATTCTGCCCATGCTGGATCTAAATTTGGTGCTCATAGTAATTACTCAACACGCTTTTCAGGAGGTGGCTCCACATTTATATGTACCAAATGATGACCAATTGCAGGATGACACAGCAGGTGATACTAAACTCAAGCTTAGCACTGTGATTGCCAAACCTCTTCACTTAATTTTTAAGGATTCACCAAGGTCTGGCTTGGTGCTGAGAGAGAAATTGCTAATGTAGTGCCGTTATTTAAAAAGGGATCCCGTTCTCAGCCAGAAAACTATAGGCCTGTTAGTCTGACATCAGTAGTAGGAAAACTTTTGGAAGGGGTAATAAGGGATAGGGTACTTGAATACATTGCAGTTCACAATACTATAAGTTTGTGCCAGCATGGTTTTATGCGTAACAGATCTTGCCAGACTAATTTAGTCGCCTTTCATGAGGAGGTGAGCAGGAACCTCGATGCTGGACTTTGCTAAAGCGTTTGATACAGTACCTCACAGAAGTTTAATGATCAAATTAAGGAATATTGGCCTAGAACATAATATTTGTAATTGGATAGAGAACTGGCTGAAGGATAGATTACAAAGAGTGGTGGTAAATGGAACATTTTCTAATTGGACCAGTGTGGTTAGTGGAGTACCGCAGGGGTCAGTCCTTGGTCCTTTGCTTTTTAACTTGTTTATTAATGACCTGGAGGTGGGCATAGACAGTACTGTTTCTATTTTTGCTTATGATACTAAATTGTGCAAAACTATAAGTTCCATGCAGGATGCTGCCGCTTTGCAGAGCGATTTGACAAAATTGGAAAACTGGGCAGCAAACTGGAAAATGAGGTTCAATGTTGCACTTTGGTAGAGTGTTGGGGGTATCTTTAATGGAGAAGGATCTGGTTTTTTTTGTAGATAACAAGTTGTCTAATTCCAGGCAGTGTCATTCTGTGGCTACTAAAGCAAATAAAGTGCTGTCTTGTATAAAAAAGGGCATTGACTCAAGGGATGAGAACATAATTTTGCCCCTTTATAGGTCCCTGGTAAGGCCTCACCTTGAGTATGCAGTGCAGTTTTGGGCTCCAGTCCTTAAGAAGGATATTAATGAGCTGGAGAGAGTGCAGAGACTGCAACTAAACTGGTAAAGGGGATGGAAGGGTTAAACTATGAGGTGAGACTGTCAGGGTTGGGGTTGTTTTCTCTGGAAAAGAGGCGCTTGCGAGGGGACATGATTACTCTGTACAAGTACATTAGAGGGGATTATAGGCAGATAGGGGGTGTTCTTTTTTCCCATAAAAACAATCAACGCACCAGAGGCCCCCCCTTTAGATTAGAGGAACGGTTCCATTTGAAGCAGCGTAGGGGGTTCCTCACAGTGAGGGCAGTGAGGTTGGGGAATGCCCTTCCTAGTGATGTGGTAATGGCAGATTCTGTTAATGCCTATAAGAGGGGCCTGGATGAGTTCTTGAACAAGCATAGTATCCAAGGCTATTGTGATACTAATATCTACAGTTAGTATTGATGTTAATTTACTTTACTTTTTACTTAACTGCAGTATATATGTAAAAGCTATCATTAGCACAGCATAGTGGTATTATCTTTCTAAGCTTGTTTCCTATTGGCTGTGCCTCCTATAAATTTAGCTTATAACTTTCAATTACAATTTCTACTTTATTTACATTGTATTTTTATATATCTTTATCTATCTTCTTTATTTTTGTGGCCCTTGTGGAATTCTTTAGTGCTTGGATTCCCATTCTTCTATTGCTGTTAGATTTCTGCTCCCTAAGCTGTGGGTGTGGGGCTACTAGGCCACCTTTGTGACTAGGTGAGGGCACTTACACTGGTTACCTGTGCCACCTTTTCTCAGGCATTTTTTTGACATGTAGCATTCACCAGAGAGCTTGACTTATGGTGAAAACCTCAGTGGGACAAAAGCATTGTGGTTGCCTGAACCCAGTCAGCATTATAGGAATTTTCTGTTTCTAGACACTTTTATAGTCCCACTGCATGCATATGGGGTGAATAGACTGCTGTGAATGACACTATCATTTTATTTAACCCTGCCCATGAATATTTAATATGGCAGACAACTGACTTATCTATGAAAAAAGTCAGACTGTACCCCGATAACACACTATCATATCAGTTGGTGGAGCAATTACTTCAAGAATTGCATGGCTTGTCCGGTCAGTTAGAACAATGGGGCCACCAAATATTTATGATTGTTTTATGGGAAATTTACCCAAATATTTACAGTGCTATTAGTCAGATAGTCTATCAGCTGAGCTGGAGGGAGCTCTAAGGACGCCAGACAAAAAGGGCTAGGGTCTTGCATTTACTCTATGCTCAGTACACAAAGGGGTAACCCATTTGCCACTTCCATACCAAATGGGCTGTAAATATACTGCAGATGTATGCTGATGATTAGGACAACCTCATCCACTTCTATTCACCTTCTGTAATTGGTACAATATAGAACGATACACAGAACACATCTTGCACATACACTTTTAAGCGTAGGCCTTAAATATGTCAAATGTGAGTTTCTCAGAAGCATGCTTCCTAGGATTGGTTGAGAGCAAAATTCTGACAGCTACCAGTGTATCCTCCTGAGGCATTTATACTTTGATGCTAGAAAAGTAATGACCCTATCCTGGAAGCCCATCTACTTTGAAATTCTGGAAATTTTTAATAAACTAGGCCCTCCCCTCTACTAGAAGATCTATCTGAGCAAAGGTTGCCTGGACAAATTTTAAAAAATCTTGGGTTCAATACTTGCCACATCTTCAACCAAGGACAGCGCCTAACATGCCTATAATCTGGTATGGAACTTGTAATCCAAAATACTTGGGACCTGGGATTTTCTGTAATATGGATCTCCGTACCCTAAGTTGGCTAAAAAAAATAATTTAAACCTTAAATAAACTCAACAGTATTGTTTTGCCCCCAATAAGGGTTAATTATATCTTAGTTGGGATCAAGTACAGGTACTGTTTTATTATTACAGAGAAAAGGGAATCATTTAACCATTAAATAAACCCAATAGGACTGTTCTGCCCCCAATAAGGGGTAATTATATCTTAGTTGGGATCAAGTACAGGTACTGTTTTATTATTACAGAGAAAAGGGAATCATTTAACCATGAAATAAACCCAATAGGGCTGTTCTGCCCCAATAAGGGGTAATTATATCTTAGTTGGGATCAAGTACAGGTACTGTTTTATTATTACAGAGAAAAAAATGAATTGTGCGGTTATTATAATGGAGTCTATAGGAGTCTTTTCATAAATTGGTGCTTTCTGGATAATGGGTTTCAGGTAATGGATCCCATACCTGTAACCCATTATGTAATTAAGTTTACATCATGGCCTGCCTTCTTTCTTTCCTTCCTCTTTCTCTGGGCGTGGTTGTGTCAAAATAGGTGTGGTCGCGTGAAATAAAATGGCTGCACAACACCCACGCTTCGCAGATTTTCTGGTAGCTTTGCTAATTTTTCAGTGAAGTGAAATGGGAGAGATTCGCTCATCACTACTTCCTTATGTTAAAGCTGGAATGAATTAATTAAAAAAAACTACAAGACTTTTGTGAACATTATATGAGTTGGGGTTGAACCCCCCTTGTCAGGTACTTTGGCTGCAGAGGCCAAGGAAAGCCTACGTGGTGTAAATTCCAGTGGGGGTGAGCCTGGACGTGAGGACAGAAAGGTCATAGCCAGAGGGAGGGGTAGGGAACACTGTTCTTCAAAAAGGAAGACTCCACCCTCTGTAAACTGGGTGCTGTTATTAAGGACAGTGATATGTCAGGAAAAGGGCAAACTCAAAGATCACCTCACCCCCCCAGGTCAGTTTCCACTGACAACAAATCTTTCTGGATGTCCCCGGGCAGGCTGATCCTTATAAGTCGTAAACAGTTTCCTACATCATCAATTCCTGGGTAAGTGACCTCTTGATCTTCTACATGCCCTATGCTTCATAGTGGGTGCACCATGCTGTTGAAAAACACTCAGAGAAGTATGGTGAGCTACTCAGTAAGACTGATATGTGGTCAACAGAACTTTTCCATAGTGACCCCCAAAAGAAGCAGAGAGAACTGGAGTTCTTGTACAACACCATATGTGAGTGGTGGTGGTTTAGGAGAACTGTTCTGAAGCACCATGGGTAAAGCTGTAGGAAATTCCAGGATGATTGATACTTCAACCTTGTGTGAAGTTTCCCCATGGAGGAAGGATCGACAAGACACACCCTTCCAACTATAATTCATATAAAGACACACTGAAGAAGTTTGATGTTGGAAGTGAACTCCTTAAAGGACAGTTGGTATCCAGTATTCCTAAAGACTCACTCGCTTAGAGTCTGTAGACCCATTGGAAATGATGAGAGAATACTAATTGCAGGTAGCTGTGGTGATAGTATAGCAAGTCTCTGCATATTCTGTGTCGAGATTCTTATTGTGGTTTAGTAGGTTTTACACTACACTTGTGTTACTGCACTTAAATTGTGGCTGCTGTTCATTCTACTGGTGTAGCTGCTGTTTCACTGCACTTACCTATACCAGGGAACAATGGTGGCATTGCATCCTAACAGTCACTGCATCCAATGTGAGGGCCGTGGCTAATATTATGGTGTCCAGTGTAACCCATGTCCAGCATAACTCATTTTCTATTATGGAGTCTGTATAATGAATACATTCCTTTTTTTTTTTTTACTATTCTAAAAGTATTTTGGAGCATCTAAACCTGTTAAAAATTACAATGGCAGAAAAAAACCAAATAATAGGACCATTCAATGAAACATAGTGTAATGTGCAATCTATAATTGCTCCCTAATTATAATGAGACAAATTACATGGAAGCTCATCCACATTTAGTACAGTAGAATATAAATATGAAGGGCAAACTCAGTACACAGACATCTTCGTAGATGGGCCGAGATGTGCTGTCCTGTCATGGAGCCTTGGGCTTTCCCTTAGAACTATTGCCTCTGAAGAGAATAAAGGCAACAGCTCAATGAGAAATTTTGAAATCCAGTGTAAAGGAGCGACTTTCTGCTGAAAAATGAGTGGTTTCCTCTGTGTTGTGCTGATCCTGCTGTTACTCCCTCACCTGATGGCAAACCTCATCCAGCCTAAATGTGCCCTCACATTCCCACTCTCAGACCATTATCAGCAGGATGGAGATTACATTTTGGGAGGGCTGATTACTGTCATGACATATTTTTCACATCTAAAGTTTGACTTCAAAGTAAAACCCAGTAACTTATATTGTAAGACTGTGTGAGTAAGATCTCTATTCCTGTTTCCTTCTAGTGTTATATTGCACAAGGCATTAATAGCTGCAGCATCACGTTTCATTTTAGATATTGTGTTTTCTCATTCCACTCATCTCAAAAAATGAAATGATGCTTTGCAAGTCTGGCAGTGGCCGTCACAGCAGCAGCAAACGTGTTACTGGGGAATTAATATGACATTTATTTTTTACTTAACCCATCTGTTATATACTGTAAATCTATAAACATCTCTCAAATAAGTTCTTTTGAAATTAATATCTAACCTGTCAAACCAAGTCTTGCCTATAAAAACTATATGTCAATCCAGGACATGAGAAGCAACATGCTACTAAATTAATTTATCAAACGCTGTAAAAAAAAGTGGCATAATTAAGAACAAAAATTGTCATTTCATAATATAATATCCGTTAGGTGACATTTATTACATTGCACATTTTAATTGTACATTCACAATTTTCTCTGTGTCTCTCTCTCTCTCTTTCTCTAGCTGGCTAGCAACTATCTATCTATCTATCTATCTACAGGTATGGGACCCATTATCCAGAAATCCGTTATCCAGAAAGTTCTGAATTATGGAAAGGCCATCTCCCATAGATTCTATTATAAGCAAATAATTTTGATTTTTGAAAATGATTTCCTTTTTCTTTGTAATAATAAAACAGTACCTGTACTTGATCCCAACTAAGATATAATTACCCCTTATTGGGGGCAGAACAGCCCTATTGGGTTTATTTCATGGTTAAATGATTCCCTTTTCTCTGTAATAATAAAACAGTACTTGTACTTGATGCCAACTAAGATATAATTACCCCTTATTGGGGGCAGAACAGCCCTATTGGGTTTATTTAATGGTTAAATGATTCCCTTTTCTCTGTAATAATAAAACAGTACCTGTACTTGATCCCTTATTGGGGCAGAACGGTCCTATTGGGTTACTGACTAACCAAGTCCAGTTGCTTTAGATTTATTTATACTAGATATACATACACATGAACAAAAATGAACATACTGTAGGATATGAGTACAGGTATAGGACCTGTTATCCAGAATGCTCAGGACCCAGAGAATTCCAGATAATGGGTCTTTCTGTAATTTGGATCTCCATACCTTAAGTCTACTAGAACATTATTTAAACATCATTTTAACTCAATACGATTGTTTTGCCCCCAATAAGGATTGATTATATCTTAGTTGGGATCAAGTACAGGTACTGTTTTATTATTACAGAGAAAAAGGGAATCATTTAACCATGAAATAAACCCAATAGGGCTGTTCTGCCCCCAATAAGGGGTAATTATATCTTAGTTGGGATCAAGTACAGGTACTGTTTTATTATTACAGGGAAAAGGGAATCATTTAACCATGAAATAAACCCAATAGGGCTGTTCTGCCCCCAATAAGGGGTAATTATATCTTAGTTGGGATCAAGTACAGGTACTGTTTTATTATTACAGGGAAAAGGGAATCATTTAACCATGAAATAAACCCAATAGGGCTGTTCTGCCCCCAATAAGGGGTAATTATATCTTAGTTGGGATCAAGTACAAGTACAGGTATCGGACCCCTTATCCGGAAACCCGTTATCCAGAAAGCTCCGAATTACGGAATGCCCATCTCCCATAGACTCCATTTTAATCAAATAATTCAGAATTTTAAAACTAATTTCCTTTTTCTATGTAGAAATAAAACAGAACCTTGTAATTGATTCCAACTAAGATATAATTAATCCTTATTGGATGCAAAACAATCCTATTGGGTTTAATTAATGTTTTATTGATTTCTAAGTAGACTTAAGGTATTGAGATCCAAATTACGAAAAGACCCCTTATCCGGAATACCCTTGGTCCCGAGCATTCTGGATAATGGGTCCTATACCTGTACTGTTTTATTATTACAGAGAAAAAGGGAAACATTTTTAAAAATTAGAATTCTTTTCTTATAATGAAGTCTATGGGAGATGGCCTTTCCATAATTCACAACTTTCTATATAATCGGTTTCCGGATAATGGATCCCATACCTGTATAATATTTAGCATCAGCATGGATGTAATGTTAAGATGTAATGCTGCCACAGAAATCTGAGACTCAAGTTACCCAAATGTGATTTTGTTTTATATAAATTCGGCCTGCAAATAAAAACACAGTATTAGAGTCTTCCCTATTCTTCTGTACAACAAGATATGTGAACAAAGATGAAAATATGAACCGTCCATGGCAGATCTGATGTCTCAACACAGTAAACATTTTGAAAGATTTACAATTTATTCTCTGATGTGTATAAATGATAGGAGAATGATTATAAAGCTGTGTAAATACAAAGCAGTACAATACATGTTGGCACATTAATGTCACAGTGCACCATGCACAATCCCATCTATTACTGGAATTTTACAAATATTTTCATACTACAGATTCTTTGCTGCTATGAATTACTTACATGTAAGTAATTCATAGCAGCAAAAAATCTGTAGTATGAAAATTGTTGTTCTTTTGCATTTCTTTATTTGTTTTGTTTGCCTGATTGCTTGTGTGCCATTGATTTAGTTGTATGGAGACCACCAATACATGCAGAAATGCAGTTTTTTTTTTTTACTTTTTACCTATTTTATATAATTATTCAATTTAAGATTTTCTTGTGTTGTTTTTTTCCCTATCAGAATAGACATCAAGTATTATCAGAATCTCTTGGCCTTTGTATTTGCTGTCACTGAAATAAACAAAAACCCAAGACTGTTGCCCAATATCACTCTGGGCTTCCATATTGTAGATCCTTGTTTGGCTGAAGCAATGGCAACATCTGGAATGATTAACATTATGACTGGAAAAGGGCTTCCCATCCCTAACTATCGCTGTGGCCTTTCACCTAACTTGGTGGCTGTTGTGGATGGCGTATCTTCCAAAGTGACTCTCCTTATAGCCAGAGTCTTTGGAATTTACAAACTCCCACAGGTACAAAAAAATTTACATTGTTGCTTAGTACAGGTATAGGACCCATTATCCAGAATTCTCGGGACCAAGGGTATTCCGGGTAAGGGGTCTTTCTGTAATTTGGATCTCCATACCTTAAGTCTACTAAAAAATCAATAAAATATGAATCAAACCCAATAGGATTGTTCTGCAACCAATAAGGATTAATTATATCTTAGTTGGGATCAAGTACAGGTTCTGTTTTATTATTACAGAGAAAAGGGAATCATTTAACCATTAAATAAACCCAATAGGGCTGTTCTGCCCCCAATAAGGGGTAATTATATCTTAGTTGGGATCAAGTACAGGTACTGTTTTATTATTACAGAGAAAAGGGAATCATTTAACCATTAAATAAACCCAATAGGGCTGTTCTGCCCCCAATAAGGGGTAATTATATCTTAGTTGGGATCAAGTACAGGTACTGTTTTATTATTACAGAGAAAAGGGAATCATTTAACCATTAAATAAACCCAATAGGGCTGTTCTGCCCCCAATAAGGATTAATTATATCTTAATTGAGATCAATTACAAGGTTCTGTTTTATTATTACAGAGAAAAAGGAAATCAGTTTTAAAATTCTGGATTATTTGATTAAAATAGAGTCTATGGGAGACAGGCTTTCCGTAATTTAGAGCTTTCTGGATAACGGGTTTCCGGATAAGGGATCCTATACATGAATAAAAATCTAGGAACTTATTTGCAGTGGTGCTCATGTTTCAAAGAAATAGCTGTCTTGATTTTTGAAAACTGATTGAACCCAGGTTATATTTTAATTATTATTATTTTTATTTATTTATTTTAAAATGCTTAATTTCTACTTGTCAAAATGTTCCATAACTTTTCTTTGGTTATTAAGGATCAGTCTTTCAGTAATTTGTTCTTCATTCAAATTAATTTCGTGAATGTATTATTTATATTAATTTTTTATTTTTATTACATATTCAAGTACAGGTATGGGATCCGTTATCCGGAAACCCGTTATCCAGAAAGTTCCAAATTACGGAAAGGCCATCTCTCATTGACTCCATTACAGGTATGGGACCCGTTATCCAAAATGCTTGGGACCTGGGGTTTTCTGCATAAGGGGTCTTTCCGTAATTCAGATCTCCTACATTAAGTCTACTAAAAAAATTATTTAAACAGTAAATAGGATTGTTTTGGCTCCAGTAAGGATTAGTTATATCAAGTGCAAGTTTCTGTTTTATTATTACAGAGATAAAGGAAATAATTTCATTTTTAAAAATGTGAATTATTTGATTAAAATGGAGTCTATGGGAGATGGACTTTCCGTAATTCCGAACTTTCTGGATAATGGGTTTCCAGATAAGTCGTCAGATACCTGTATAAGCAAATAATTCTTATTTTTAAAAATGATTTCCCTTTTCTTTGTAATAATAAAACAGTACCTGTACTTGATCCCAACTAAGATATAATTACCCCTTATTGGGGGCAGAACAGCCCTATTGGGTTTATTTAATGGTTAAATGATTCCCTTTTCTCTGTAATAATAAAACAGTACCTGTACTTGATCCCAACTAAGATATAATTACCCCTTATTGGGGGCAAAACAGTCCTATTGGGTTTATTTAATGGTTAAATGATTCCCTTTTCTCTGTAATAATAAAACAGTACCTGTACTTGATCCCAACTAAGATATAATTACCCCTTATTGGGGGCAGAACAGCCCTATTGGGTTTATTTAATGGTTAAATGATTCCCTTTTCTCTGTAATAATAAAACAGTACCTGTACTTGATCCCAACTAAGATATAATTACCCCTTATTGGGGGCAGAACAGCCCTATTGGGTTTATTCAATGTTTAAATAATCTTTTAGCAGACTTAAGGTATGGAGATCCAAATTACAGAAAAATCCCTTACTGGAAAACCCCAGGTCCCAAGCATTCTGGATAATGGGTTCCATACCTGTACTTGCTTTTTAGTTTCACATTTCATTACTTTCCTTTTTCACATATATTAGAAAAAAAAATGTTTTTGATTGTTTAAATTGTATTTCCACATTTCCTTGTCTATTTAATAACATGGTTTATATCAGTTTTCTAACTAGGGCTACTTTATCAACATAGTGAAAATGTGTTTAGTGCAGTAACCCATATTAAAAATAGTTATTTGTATTTTTACTTGCAAAAAGGGACAGGTTTTTCACCACAAGATGACTGGAAAATAGAGGAGCCATAAGAAACAAGTAGAAATGTGCCTATACCTATTTGATATAAGTGCCCTGTTCAACTCCATGGGTGTCTCTTGAGAGGATTCTAGTGCCTTTAAGTCCAAAATGCCTTGTTCTGTAGCAACTTACAGTCACTTCACCGAGCTTTTGGGGTTCAGGAACACAATTCTCTCACTTACATTTATTAATTGGAGAAACTGGTATTACATGAGGTTGCAGAGTATGAATTCCACCTACAACTGGGCAAATTATTTCACCAAATGACTGAAGCCAGTGACCCAGCCTCTGGAACTGAACTTAAGCATGGGAGGGTGTTATTGCCCCACAATGGTGTCCATTTGGACCAGATGACCAAGGCTCACTAAGTGGACACTACAGTCCTTTCAAAAACTGGGAGCACATTTTCATGGGATGAGTTAAGGTTTATACCAAGTTGTAAGTGCCTTGAGGCTAGTGGCTCAAACAAAGAAATCACTGCGACTTCCAATACCATGGCCTAATTATTTGAGTCCAGGTTAAGCCACCACCAGGCATATAAAAGCTGACTTGCATAGAAGTACAACAGAATATTTGGGAGGGTAAGGCCTCCCTGTATAATTAAGTCTTTCAGCATCCGCATGTTGAGCTGCAGCCTTTCCCCATTCCATACCAATTCTCTTATGCATGTGTCCAGTCCTGTGAACCATTGCCTGTTGGGTATGACTGGTGAATTATGGAAAGCATTGTGGAATTTCACTGAACATTTTCAAAATACTAATGTGACTTGGGAGGGACAGTTGTAAGCAAGTCCGATTTTAAAGCTTCATTTTGATTCTAACAATTGGGGAATAGTTCAAGTTTACATATTTAAGGGGGTCCTGAAGTATTACAGTCGCCAGGTATGTAAAGGATTTTTCCTATTGTAATTAAGGACAATGGTATGGGTCCCTGAGGACCCATGGATCAATGTGAAACAGCAGCAATATCCTCCCCAAGTGGCTCTGAGTATGCCATCTTTGAAAGTGACTTCCTTTGGTCTGCTAGATATAAAAGTATATTTTATGCATATAGTCAAAATTTCTCTACAATAGTTGAGTTAGCATGTACACTAATTGTCAGGGGCTCTATGGATAGTACAAACAGGAGGGGGAACAGAAGACACTTCTGCCTTGTTCCACTCACCAGTGGAAACTCCAGGGACAACTCTGCACTCACCAGTATTCTGGCAGAGTTGTATAGGGCCTCAACCAAAGTAATATATCACTTTCCTAGGACATAACAAGCCAACAATGCCAACAGATAGGGCCACTCCACTGTGTCCAAGGCTTTCTCAAGGTCCCCATACACTATAAGATCCGCTAGCTTGGCGATGTCGCCAAGCAAGCGGATCTTCACCCGATATCCCCACCTAGGGCCAGATGTCGGTCGGCCAGGCCGCTCTGTTCTGCCCATACACGGGCCGATTAGCTGCTGAATCGGTCCAAGGGACCGATATCGGCAGCTATAGTCGGCCCGTGTATGGGGACCTTTAGTTTCTATAGAGACAATGAAAAGAATTAAGATTAGGCCTCGTATCTATAGGGTCATAGAACTCCTTCTAATATCCTTATATTTTACAATTAGGGATACCTTATTCACTATATAATACACAAAAGCCTTGAATATCCTGGAAAATATATCCTTATAATATACAGTTTGGTCATTTCCCTATGGGACCAAACAGTAAATTATATCCTTATAAACGGCACCTTTGGCCTAGTGCTTTTATATGGTCATGGAACTCCTTGGTGACTTATAATATTCCTATATTTTACAATAGGTGGCACTTTATTCACTATATAAATGATGCTTAATAATAGAATTTGTGTTACATGACTCGTGGAAAAGGTGTATTATAATAGAGTTATAATAAACTCCCCTGCAGCCCTGTTTCTTTATATAGTCACAAAACTCATCAGAGATTTCTAATATCCTTATAATTTACAGTAGGGAGTACATTATCCTTTATAATACATGAGTGATACTCAGAGTTCCCTGTTTAGCTCCGCCTGCAGCCTTGTGCCTTTATATGGGCACAGAACCCCTCAGTGACTTCTAATATCCTTAGTAATACATTAATGGTAGCATGTTGAGGGGATCCTTAGTTGAGAAGGATCTGGAGATTTTTGTAGATGTTGTGAAGTTGTCTAATTCCAGGCAGTGTCATTCTGTGGCTACTAAAGCAAATAAAGTGCTGTCTTGTATAAAAAAGGGCATTGACTTAAGGGATGAAAACATAATTTTGCCTCTTTATAGGTCCCTGGTAAGGCCTCACCTTGAGTATGCAGTGCAGTTTTGGGCTCCAGTCCTTAAGAAGGATATTAATGAGCTGGAGAGAGTGCAGAGACTGCAACTAAACTGGTAAAGGGGATGGAAGGGTTAAACTATGAAGTTGGGGTTGTTTTCTCTGGAAAAAATGCACTTAGGAGGGGACATGATTACTCTGTATAAATACATTAGAGAGGATTATAGACAGATAGGGGATGTTCTTTTTTCCCATAAAAACATCTCAACGCCCCAGAGGCCCCCGCTTTAGATTAGAGGAATGGAGTTGGTGGGTTTTTCACAGTGAGGGCAGTGAGGTTGGGGAATGCCCTTCCTAGTGATGCTGTAATTGCAGATTCTGTTAATGCCTTTACAAATGCCTTGAATGATTTCTTGAACAATTCATTTGGGATAGCCAAATGAATGACAACCCCTTTAATGTACTCCATCATTAATTTGTTGATGGTTAAGCAGTACATAGCAGCTTTGAACAGAACTAATTTAACAGTATTTCTATGTAACCATAATAAATTCTGGCTTTGTATTGTCTTTGCAGATTACTTATGCATCCATGGATCCAGTATTAAGTGATAAAAATCAGTTTCCATCTTTTTACCGCACTGTGCCTAATGAAATTGCCCAGTATGATGCACTTGTAAAGCTAATAAAACATTTTTCCTGGACGTGGGTGGGTGTATTGGTTTCAGACAATGAATCCGGCCTAAAAATGAGCCAAATGTTACAGAAGGAATTTGCACTCAATGGAATATGTTTTGCCTTCCTTGAGTTCATCCCATACCGTGACGCCTTGGATGATACCAAGAAATTACAGATTGTTAGAAGTCTGAGTAACTCAGCTATCAATGTTATCATTGCTTATGGTGACAGAGACTACATGCTTACTTTACATCTTATATTGTATATGTTTCCTATATCTGAAAAGGTGTGGATCATTTCCTCCCAGTGGGATGTTGCCAGTGGATTTGATTTACTTTTTTTACGTTTTGACCCTTTTAATGGTAGTTTGGCTTTAACGCTTCATGCCAGTTCCATTCCAGGTTTTCAGGAGTTTTTACTAAACAAAACTCCGAATGATTTTCCAAATGATATCTTTATTGAGGCTGCATGGTTGGAACTGTACCTTTGTTTATGGAAAACCAATGCAACAGATTTGAAATGCACCGGCACAGAGCAACTACAGAGTCAATATGAGCATTTTTACAGAGATATATCCATTTACAGCTACAGTATATATAATGCAGTGTACACTTTATCAGACGCTTTGCATTATTTGCAATTACAGAAAAGGGAAGAAATCCGTGGTGCACATAAAATACAGGCATGGGAAGTGAGTCAGAACTGAAAATATTATTTGACCAGTTGCACCTTTTGAAACTTGTTTCAGTGACGGAATGTTTTTCTCTATCTAGATACACAAGTATATAAAGCAAGTCAGTATTACAGACGGTGACGGGAATGAGTTACATTTTGATGAGAATGGAGATATGCCTTCTGACTTTGACATTTTAAATTGGATTGTCTACCCAAATCAGACTCTTGATGGCATCAAAGTAGGAACATATGCACAGAGATCTGCCTCCCAGGAACTGAAAATAAATGAAAGTCTAATACGATGGAGCCCATCTTTTAATGAAGTATGATGCATGGAGAACATATATAATCATTGACGTAAAAATGCCTTACAGTGCCACTGGGGCAGATGGGGGGCTATATAATTAGCAGAAGTGATGAGCAAAATTTTTCGGCAAGCATGGATTCGTTGCAAATTTCTGTTTTTCGCCATTAGCAGATTCATTTGAAAAAAATCACCATGGAAAAATTTGCCATGTGACCAGAAATTTTAGCGCGCATAAAGAAACAATGATGCAAGTCAAAAAAATTGACACACATGACAAAGCGCATCAATTTTGCTGTTCCACAGATTTATCCGGGAAACAGGACAGATTAGCTCAGAACTAATTAGCAGTAGCGGTGAGCAAAATTGTGGCATTTTCATTTGCATAAAAGTTTACAAAAACTTGACATCTAGTTGAAATGCATCAATGGGAAGATGAAAGCAGACAGCAGTTAAATCATTGTTGCAATAATACAATAGCATATACATTGCCCCACATTTTAAAAGAAACGCAGTATTTTCTGTAATAGTATAAAAGGCTTTTGTTATACAGGTTTAGGATCTATTTTCTGGAATGCTTGGGACTTGGGGTTTTACATCTTTCTGTAATTTGGATCACCATACCTTAAAGTCTGCACATTTAAATATCAAATAAACTCAGCAGGACTGTGCAGGTTAGTTAGGAACAATTACAATGTACTGTTGTCTTATTACAGAGAAAAAGAAAACAATTAAAAAAATTTGAAATATTTTTAAAATGGAGTCTATGGGAGATGGCCTTTCCGTAATATTGAGTTTTCTGATACAGGTATTGACACGTTATCCGGAATGCTCGGGACCAAGGGTATTCCGGAAAAGGGGTCTTTCCGTAATTTGGAACTCAATACCTTAAAGGGAAACGAAATGTAAAATCACTTGGGGGTGCCAAAATGTTAGGCACCCCCAAGTGACTTTAACCGCTTACCTCGTACCCCGGGCTGGTGCCCCTGTTAGGAGAAAACAGCACCAGCCCGGGGCACCTGGAGCGGATCGCTTCCTTCTTCCGGCTTCCGTTGCTGGAATGCCAGCGGTGGGCGCATGCGCAGTAGAGTGAAAAGCCGACTTTAATGTTTAAGTTCGGCTTTTCACTCTACTGCGCATGCACGCGCAGCGAATCGGAAGAAGGAAGCGCCGGCAGCTACCCCGGGCTGGTGCTGTTCCCTCCTCACAGGGGCACCAGCCCGGGGTAAAAGGTAGGTGGTCAAAGTCACTTGGGGGTGCCTAACATTTTGGCACCCCCAAGTGACTTTGACTTTCTTTTTCCTTTAAGTCTACTAAAAAGTCAATAAAACATTAATTAAACCCAACAGGATTGTTTTGCATCCGATAAGGATTTTTTATATCTTATTTGGGATCAATTACAAGGTACTGTTTTATTATTACAGAGAAAAGGGAATCATTTAACCATTAAATAAACCCAATAGGGCTGTTCTGCCCCCAATAAGGGGTAATTATATCTTAGTTGGGATCAAGTACAGGTACTGTTTTATTATTACAGAGAAAAGGGAATCATTTAACCATGAAATAAACCCAATAGGGCTGTTCTGCCCCCAATAAGGGGTAATTATATCTTAGTTGGGATCAAGTACATGTACTGTTTTATTATTACAGAGAAAAGGAATCATTTAACCATTAAATAAACCCAATAGGGCTGTTCTGCCCCCAATAAGGGGTAATTATACCTTAGTTGGGATCAAGTACAGGTACTGTTTTATTATTACAGAGAAAAGGGAATCATTTAACCATTAAATAAACCCAATAGGGCTGTTCTGCCCCCAATAAGGGGTAATTATATCTTAGTTGGGATCAAGTACAGGTACTGTTTTATTATTACAGAGAAAAGGGAATCATTTAACCATTAAATAAACCCAATGGGACTGTTCTGCCCCCAATAAGGGGTAATTATATCTTAGTTGGGATCAAGTACAAGTACTGTTTTATTATTACAGAGAAAAGGGAATCATTTAACCATTAAATAAACCCAATAGGGCTGTTCTGCCCCAATAAGGGGTAATTATATCTTAGTTGGGATCAATTACAAGGTACTGTTTTATTACTACAGAGAAAAAGGAAATCAGTTTTTAAAAATCTGAATTATTTGATTAAAATGGAGTCTATGGGAGACAGGCTTTTCGTAATTCGGTGTGGATAAGGGATTTCATATCTGTACTTCTAAACTCTCGTGGCTATGGCTTTTGGTTTTTATCATTAATTTGATCTGGGATAAGGCCAAAGGCTATTTACTGAACAATCACATGTTTTATTTTGTTGAGTAAGATCAAATTCAACAAAACCAATTTTTTGGTACTGTGCTTCCATTTGCCATTCATTTACCCGAAAATCACTCACCTCCAATCTGACCATTAGATTGTGCCATTCCATAGTATCCTAGAACTACTCCATTGGACATTGTGGCAAAGGGAAAAACATTGACCTACTGTATGTTTTTCAAGGGGATGGGGCTTTAATCTGCCGTCCTTTTACTTTAATATCATATGAGAATACACAAGTCCATAGTATTTATAAAGAGAACTATGTAGCAGTGAATTGCTGCAAAGTAGAATCTATATACATCCGGGTGTTGAGTTTGGTTATTCTTTCAGTTTGCCTGTAAAACTGGTTCATTTACCAGACAAAGCTGGGTTCATAGCTGCATATCTATCTGATTAACAGAACTGCAGCATTCCATAGCACTGGAGCAGTTCAAATATTTTACAATAAGTGCTTCAAAAAAACTGTAATTGTATAAATATAACATATTCCGGGCAACGCCAGGCCCCTCAGCTAGCAATACAGCGAGATACAGTAGTTCATTTGTTTGTAATCTCTGTCAGAAGTAAGTTTTTAGGGTGTATATTAATTACATTCACTATATTATATATATTTTATTACACTGTTTATTTTTAGTAATATTATAACACAATAAAGCGTATATATTTTTCAGACCCCACGTACACCTTGTAGTGAAACCTGCCTTATTGGATTTAGGAAGAAACCTAAAGAAGGATATCCTGAGTGCTGCAATGACTGTGCACCCTGCCCAGAGGGTGAGATTTCCAACCAGACAGGTGAGTGACCTAAAGATATAATACATCAAAATATTTTTTTATATTTCTTGATTTATTTGCTACTATTTTAATTACTGTATATACTCAAGTATAAGCCTAGTTTTTCAGCACCCAAAATGTGCTGAAAAAGTCACCCTCGGCTTATACTCGAGTTGGGTGCCATGAGTCCCTCCAGACTAGCACCCTCTGTTCTTTGTGTGCAAATTAGGCCACCCGCAACCAGACCCTCCAGTGCCCCGGCCCGCTCCCAAATTCATACTCTTAAGGTATCATACAGTACTCTTAAGGTATCATTGTTGATACCATATTGTTTTCATTGACCCTCTTCTCCACTTACAGAGGTAATTTACTGTTTTTAAAACCATATACCCCACTGATGCCTCAATTAATGTAATTTTATTGGTATTTATTTTGATTATTGAAACTTAGCAGTAGCTGCTGCATTTCCCACCCTAGGCTTATACTTGAGTCAATAAGTTTTCCAGTCTTAGGTAAAATTAGGCACCTCGGCTTATATTCGGATCGGCTTATACTCGAGTATATACAGTAGTTATTATGTCCCCCTAAAGCACATCCTCTCCAGTATACATAATCACAACTTGGTCAGCTTTTGCCCAATTAAGACTTTCCATATATTGCTTTGTGCATAACTTACGATGCCCTCCCCCAAGTCTTAATAAAAAAAAAGTTGAACAAAATTGGATCCAATACAGAGCCAGATTTCTATCCATGTACAAGTTGCATTTCTAAAACCAACAGACCTTAGATTGAAAAGGAAACATTTATGCTGCATTGTATCAAAAACTTTGGTATCATCCAAGTACATCAAGATAAGTAGATCATCTACTGTGACCCCACTCTCCAAGTTCCACCTTACTGCATCATTTGTTTGACATAATCTATTTATAAATGTGATCCCTTAACAACTTCTACAGAACTTGCCCACTACATAGATGTCAGACTTACAGGTCTATAATTGCCAGATTAAAATAATAATAATCTCTTTTTGAATATTAGGTGTGTCTCAGTGCTTTTGCACCCCTTAGTGCCCTAGTTGTCTCATGACTCCTAATATATATTACGTTGTTTAATGTAAGGCTTTGCATTTTGCATGAAAAATTATGCAAGCTACTTCTACCCTTGATAGAATTAATACTGATAAATGCCTAATGAAACACTAAGGGGCCCATTTACTTACTCACGAACTGGCTGAATGCGTCCGATTGCGTTTTTTTCGGAAAATTATCGCGACTTTTTCGTTGCCATCCGAATGTTGCGTAAAATCTGGTGATTTTTTCGTAGCGTTAAAACTTGCGCGAAAAGTCGCGCCTTTTTCGTAGCCATTCCGAAAGTTGCGCAAAATGTTGCGATTTTTTCGTAGCGTTCGGATTCATTCAAGCTTCAGTATGGTGACTTTTCTTGGGCCAGGTTGGAGCTGCAGGGTGCCACTGAGTCCTATGGGAGGCTTCCAAAATCATGCTAAGTCTGAAAGTTTCGCCCGCCGCTTACGAGCGCTCAATACGAAAAAGTCGCGACAAGATACGAGCGAAAAACTTGCGTTTTTTCGCGAAAATCGTATTGGTAATGAAAAAGTTGCGTCAATTTCCGAAAAGTCGTAAAGGCGCCGAAAAAAAATCGCAAAAAATACGAAAAAGATGCAAAATGTTTGTTTTCCAATCGGAATTTTTCCAATTTGGATTCGAATTCGTGTCTTAGTAAATCAGCCCTAAAGTTATTGTGGATAATAAACTTATTGGGTTGAAGCCAATGTAAGCAAAGATGATGACTCAAAACAATATAGGCCAATTAATTTCATCCAGGATGTGGTATTCTTGCAGGCAGATTTGGACAAAGTAGCAATCTGGGCAGCTAACTGGCACATAAAATTCAGGGTTGATAAATATAAGATTATGCACTTGCAATTTAAAAAAATGCAAGACTCTAAGCGGCAGATTTATACAGCAAAAAATATAACATTAGAGCTTAATACATAACAACTCACCCACGTCTTATTCATTCCTATGGGAGTTTAAGAACTATATTTATCAATGGGTGTACTCTCACTCATTGATAAATACATATTTTTACTTATCCCATAGGAATGAATAAAATATGGGTCAGTGAAAGTGATGCTGACTATGGGGCAGATTTATCAAATTGTGAAATCAGAATTTACCACAGTAAAATTCACCCACTCCCTTTTCATTCTGGGAGATTTATCAGCCTATATAAACCTAATGATGTATGATCTGGTCTTTCTAAAGAAATGTTTGGGAGAGTTTGCAGAAAGTTATCTTTAACATGAAGGTTACAGTAAATCTTGCCAAGTCCTAATCCCCTAGAAATATATAATTGCTTAAGGTGGCCATACACGCTAAGATCCGCCTTTTCGCGAAAGATTCGCTCATCACTACTTATACTTATACTTATACTAGATATTCTTCAAGGAATGGGAAACAGAATTAAATATCGCTCTTACCTCTATAGAATAGGAGACAATATTTTGGAATATACATAAAGCTTCTAAAACAGTGATCCCCAACCAGTGGCTCGTGAGCAACGTGTTGCTCCCCAACCCCTTGGATGTTGCTCCCAGTGGCCTCAAAGCGGTGCTGATTTTTTATTTTCTGGTAAGGGGGCAGGTTTTGGTTGCATAAAAACCAAGTATAAAGCCAAACAGAGCCTTCTGTAGGCTGCCAGTCCACATAGGGGCTATTAAGTAGCCAATTATTGCTCTTATTGGCACCCCCAGGAAAGTTTTTCATGCTTGTGTTGCTCCCCAACACTTTTTCCATTTAAATGTGGCTCACATGGAGTATAAAAGGTTGGGGATCCGTGCTCTAAAACATCTAAATTATGAGGAATGTCCTATAAATGTAACTCCAGATGGTAATACATACCTAATACATACATAAAATAGCCTATCTTTGCTATCTAGAAGAGTCTAGTCTAGAAATTCACTGTCCCTGATGGAAACTTACACATTTTAATTAAGGATATACCTTTTAGTTAGCCATGCCCATGCTATGCCCAGGACCCACTCTTTGAGACTTTCTACAAATCCAGCCCTTTTCATTTGCCCACACACCAGAAATTCATTTCATTTCTTTTCAAAGTGGAAATCAATGTGTTGCCCGTATTTCCTCTGCAAATGGTCACCTCTACAATGAAGTATTGCTGGGATATTGCTCTTGGAAACAGTTTGATATTGTTTCACTTTATGTACATTAGAGCAGAGAGCAAGATTTCAAGAATACTAAAAGCAAACAAAAAGAAATATATAAAATATGTAATTAATAGTAAACATAAATAGTTGATAATTGTTTTTCTTTACAGATAGAGAAACGTGTTTTAAATGTCCAATAAACCAATGGCCTAATTTAAATAGAACCATTTGCACTGATAAAGTGATCATTCACTTATCCTTTCATCAGCCCCTAGGTGCATCACTGGCTTTGTTATCAGTTCTGTTTTTCATCATGACTTGTTTGGTTCTGATGATCTTCACTAAATACAGGAACACAGCGGTTGTTAAAGCCAATAACCGAGATCTCAGCTACATCCTCCTTGTGTCCCTCAAGATTTGCTTTCTATGTAATCTGATGTTCATTGGCCATCCCCGCCATGTGACCTGCATTCTAAGACAAACAGTATTTGGTGTCATCTTCTCTATTGTTATTTCTTCAGTTTTAGCTAAAACTGTAACAGTGGTCATTGCCTTCAATGCCACCAGGCCTGGAAGCAAACTGAGGAATTATTTAGGACCCAGAGTGCCTAATTCCATTGTAATATTCTGTTCATTGACACAAGTGATTATATGCACCAGCGGGTTAATCAACTCTCCCCCATTTCCTTATTATAACACCGATGATATAGTTGGGGTGATAGTAGCTGAGTGCCATGAACATTCAAGCTTTGGATTTTACTGCATCCTTGGATTTATGGGATTATTGGCAGCTCTTTGTTTTATCATCGCTTTCTTTGCTCGGACATTACCTGATATCTTCAACGAAGCCAAGTTTATCACATTCAGCATGTTGCTGTTCTGCAGTGTGTGGGTCACTTTTATTCCAGCCTATCTAAGCACTAAAGGGAAATATGTTGTGGCAGTGGAAATATTTGCGATCTTATCTTCTAGCTCTGGAATTTTGGGGTGTATATTTATTCCCAAGTGCTATATCATCCTTTTTAGAATTGACAAGAACAAAACAGACTTCAAAAAAAAGAACTCAGATTGATTAGTTCAGTAGTACTCACATTTGCATGTGATAGATGATAGATAGATAGATAGATAGACAGATAGATAGATAGATAGATAGACAGACAGACAGACAGACAGACAGATAGATAGATAGATGATAGATTGATAGATAGATAGATGATAGATAGCTAGATAGATAGATAGATAGACAGATGATAGATAGATAGATAGACAGATGATAGATAGATAGATAGATAGATAGATAGATAGAGACTCCTTGATGGATTAATGGAAATTTGTGCCATGTTTAAACCCAATTAAATCTTAATGATGGAAAGCCCAACAACAGAATGTGCCACCTATTGTTAGGAGATAAAATAACACTGTGGGTTGAACTGCTGACTTGTGTCTAGACCTGTACAAATGTAGAAGAAATCTTGTGATGAATTGTATACTTATGATGCCTTATTAACTGATTTGTTAACAGTTTTTTTGTTTTCATTTGTTATAGGCTGGCCAGCCAAGTTTTTAAAATGTATAATTAATTGTTAATATAGATCTTAGTATGTTGAATTTGGTATGTATTTTATTCATTTCAGTATTTTCCCCTTTTTGTTCTGTAGCTTTAAAAATAAATAAATAAAAGCACTTGGTATACAGCAATGCTTTTAAATAATATATGCATGCACAGGGCCCCCATTAGAAACTTTGGGGCCCCATACAAGTTATTTATATGGGGGACCCCCCATGAACACAAGTGATCCGTACAAACATATTTGTCTGTGCCCCTTTTGTGTGCTAAAAATGATCAACTGCTAGTAGTTAGGTAAGTTTTGTCAGGACAAACGTGGGTTTTGGACAATTACCAATAAGGTAACATGGCTTTAGGGCTATACTGGAGGTGTAGCAAAAGGTCTAAAAAAGTTGTTCCATAAAAAGCAATGGCTTTATAATTATGTTGGAGATCTATTTTGTAGGTAGACAGATGCCATTTCAAATCTATCAGTTGCAAGAAAATAGACATTGCATCTTCCAAATTCTAGTTATTGATTGGTTTACTGCACAAGTTGTATGTAGGAAGGAAAATCATTTATATAGCACTTTTATCTTGTGGTGCTCAAAATGCTTTATGGCAATCAAGGCACACATGTCTGGGGCCACAAACATTTGCCCCAGGATATTGTGGACTTGTAAGCAAAGGTATTCGTTAAGGTCCCCAAACACGGGCCGATAGTAGCTGCCGATATCGCTCCCTTGGAGCTGAAATCAGACAGATCTCGATCGGGCAGGTTAGGAAATCTAGTCGGATCGGTCCCCGGACCGACTTTACCTATGGCGTCATTATAATTCGATCCTTTAACCCCAGGGCGATATAGGGAGAAGATCCACTCGCTTGGCAACATTGCCCATCGAGCGGATCTTATGGTGTATGGGGACCTTTAGAGAGTCACCTGCTCCTGACTTGTTGCTCCAGAAAGGAGGCATTTGATGACGCAGTAAGGATCAACAGGAGGCCTGAATGTGTCCCTCCAAGACACATTTTAAAAATCTACAGCCTGTCTAAGGACTGTATAGACTGCTGTATATGACTTCATCATTTTGATATAATCCTACCCAAGGACATTTAATCTGAGTCTGCCTGTATAGGACTTGCTCCTTGGTAAAGTTCCTGCTACACGTTAGTTGTTTATTTTAAACAAAACTTTTTGACACATACCTGGCTCTCCTTCGGATTTTGTAACAAAATACCAGTTAAATACTGAGGGGAGCACCTTCCACTTACCAAGAGACAAAGTAAATTACTGAGAGTGTGCAGGATCAGAACCAGTGCTAAACAATAAAATAATGAATAGAAACCACCAAGTGATCCATATTTTGCACGGTTGCGTAAAAAAAGTCGAACAACACCCAAGTTTTTCAAATTGTTCTGTAGTTTCGCAAATTTTTCGGCAAAGCAAAACAGGACAGGTTCACTCATCACTACTCAAGATATATCTGTTTAAATTAAAAATACGGGTTCACTCACTGGAAAGCTTTAAATGCATAAATGTTTAAAATAACTGACCAAAGGTTTGCTCTTCTACTAAGAGTATTCTCAAAACCAAATTATTAAAAAATGGTCATTCATCAGCATGCAACCTCCACTGGAAATGGGACTACACTGAGAAGGAATAGGATATCCTATCACTATAGTAAATAAACTAAACCCAGCACAAACTAAACATACACAAATCACTGGACAAATATGAGTATAAGTAAGTTTAATAAGTTTAATAATAATAATTATACAACTTTTATTTATTTTTAGTGAGAGGGTTAACAAAATATTGTAGCGTCACAAAGATGGGATTAACGGGATCCAGGATTTCTTAGAAAGCATTCCTGCAGCAACTGAAAGATAAGTCACAGGGACAATAAGTCACTATACTGTTCAAGTAAAACAGTGGTAATGCAATAAAATGAGAAGTCAGGCAAATGACCATAAAATACCAGGAAATGATTTAATATAATCTTTAACATAAGCAATGTTCTATGGTCTCACCCAACCAGGTCCCCTGACTGCTTATAGAATGGGGATCCTCTTTATAGAGAAACTAATTTCTCATCCCTGAGGCCTCTATGGTGGGTTGCCAGGTATCTACCTGTCTACAACCAGGATACTAACCCTTTAACCTCCTGTTGGAGCTTTGGGCTGCTCAGATACCCTGCACTAAGTGGGTGCTGATCAACTACTGTTACACAAGCTGAATAATCTGGCTAAGAACTAAGAGAGGATTCCCCAGAGGGACTTCATACATAGGTAATGGTGGATTCTCTCTCAATGGCTGCCTGCAGCAGTTCCCTGGGGCTACTAGGAACAAATACCACTTCTCATTCTAATACTGGAAGACTCGATTCCTCAGAGACAAGGGATTTTAGCCTTTTAAACTATCCATAGAAAGGGGGTTTTAGATACATGAACTAGTGATACAGTTGGTAAAGCACTGGCATTTTTGATCTAAACAAAAATCTTCATAAAACTATACATATTTCGTATTGGCACCTTTGGGAGACACAGGGATTGTTGTCATGGGGGTCATTTGTATTTGAAATCTGCACCAAACATGGTGTGATGTAGACCAGTCTAGATCCATATCTGCACCAGTGTCTCTGATCCTGTGCCCTGAAACCAGTGGATAAGAATAGTAACTGGCCGGACAAGCACACTATGTTATAATCAGAGATGGGGTATACAAGGTACTCTCCAGCTGGTATGTCTCTCCTGCACTGATACACAAATCTACAAGGGGTTAATTTAGAAGACAACTGATTAACCTGGCCGGCATCTCTTTATCTTGTAGTACAATAAGTTATTAAACAGCACTGATAAACAGCGCCTCTTGGGTATTCTGGTGAAAATGACCAGCATTGGATGGGGATGGAGGAGAATTGGATAGCTATGCTTATATTGGGCCCTAAGAGGATCAGTTAATGACTGATGGTGCATTGGTCGATGTTTCTTTACTGTTTAAAAAAATTGTTTGTGCTCCTAATAATAATAATTGTATAATGTTCCCCTTATTATAATAAGGGCCTGGTTTGGAAGGCTGGTTTGGGAAGCACCTATATTCAGTTTCCTGGCACTGAGTTGGTACAGTTCAAGCACAGCTAAAAGCCCTAAATACATCTTGCCAGTGGGTTTAACCCTTGCTTCAGGACTGCTATATGATTTGCCCTTTGTGAGCACAGTAACCTGTTCCAATATGGATGATAACCACTACTAAAAAATGTGGAATATATTCCCTTTAATTGGATCTGCCCAGTTGGGAATACAGTATATATTGCTTGGCTCTCATCAAGACATTTGCAGGGAAATGGTCCTTTTTTAATAAATGAATCCATATATCTGTTTTGGCAGCTAATGCAAGGGAAAATGGCCGACATGTACACCCGCTGGGCAGTTTGTCGGCATTATGTTTATAATGTGGCAAAGGCCCGCAACCAGGGACATTGCACTCCAAAAGTAAGTGAAGGGCAATCCAATTGGTGCTTTTGCTTTCAGCAACCACTTACTGAATATTATATATTTATTATTATACTTGAAACAGGAGAAGAGCTGGCACTCACATCTGGAACTTTAATAAATCAGTCTGGGTGCAGGACAGGGTTAACGGTGCGTAGAGAAGGATCAAAGTACTGCACTCCCAGGACTTAAAGTGAAGTGAAAGTTTATTCAAGTCCTGTGAGTGCGGTACATTGTTTCTTTTCTCTCTCTCTCTCTCTCTCTCTATATATATATATATATAGAGAGAGAGAGAGAGGGAGAGTGTGAGAGAGAGAATTTGCCATCTAATAGCTTGCGAATTTCTAAGTCAATGGGAGTTGCCATAGGCAAAGACAAGCCATATTCTCAAACACAAATTTTTTGAGTTTTTTTAATTCAAACAAGTTTTTCTTATTAATAAATAAGGGATCATTTGATATGTGAGTTTATTAGATTTAGAAAAACAAACTCAAATTTTGATAAATAAGCCCATAAGTATTGTGCAAACTGTGTGTGTGTGTGTATATATATATATATATATATATAGAGAGAGAGAGAGAGAGAGAGTGAGTGTGAGGGTACCGCATATGCTGGGACTTAATATACAAAAAAATTAAGTTGGTACTCTGTATCTATAATTAGTTTATTTTGACCAGCACCCAGGCAGTTAACTACATTTTTAGGGTTGTGCTCCTCTCTGCACCTATATATATACTGTATATATATATACATATATAATTAAACAGTTTGCACAATACGTAGGGGCTTATCCATTGAAGCACAAATTTTCGCTAGTTGAAAGCACGATTGGAAAAAATAGCCACGATTAGTGATGAGCGAATCTGTCCCGTTTCGCTTCACCATAAAATTCGCGAAACAGCAAAAAATTTGCGAAATGCGTTTGTTGCGCGATATTTTTTGTCACCTGCATATATTTTTTTTGTCGCTCATGCCCAATTTTTACATGACCACGTAAACCGCGTACAACGAAAAAAAAAAACATTTACGTGCAATTTTTCCACGGTGAATCTATGCCTGGGGAAAAAATTTGCTCATCACTAACAACGATAATTTCCAATGTGCGAAACTGCATGGAAATTCTTTTCTTGGTCGTACAAAAATATTGCGGTTGCGATCCGAAAGTCATGAAATTTTAGGATCTGAAAGATCGTAAACGGCGCGAAAACCTTTCTGGCTTTGAAATTTCGGTGCATGATTTTGGAAGCCTTCTATAGGGCTCAATAGCACTCTGCAGCTCCAACCCGGCCCAAGGAAAGCCTCCCATAGGGCTCAATGGCACTCTGCAGCTCCAACCTGGCCCAAGGAAAGTCTCCCATAGGGCTCAATGGCACTCTGCAGCTCCAACCCGGCCCAAGGAAAGTCTCCCATAGGGCTCAATGGCACTCTGCAGCTCCAACCCGGCCCAAGGAAAGTCTCCCATAGGGCTCAATGGCACTCTGCAGCTCCAACCCGGCCCAAGGAAAGTGTCCCATAGGGCTCAATGGCACTCTGCAGCTCCAACCTGGCCCAAGGAAAGTCTCCCATAGGACTCAATGGCACTCTGCAGCTCCAACCTGACCCAAGGAAAGTCTCCCATAGGGCTCAATGGCACTCTGCAGCTCAAACCTGGCCCAAGGAAAGTCTCCCATAGGGCTCAATGGCACTCTGCAGCTCCAACCTGGCCCAAGGAAAGTCTCCCATAGGGCTCAATGGCACTCTGCAGCTCCAACCCGGCCCAAGGAAAGTCTCCCATAGGACTCAATGGAACTCTGCAGCTCCAACCCGGCCCAAGGAAAGCCTCCCATAGGGCTCAATGGCACTCTGCAGCTCCAACCTGGCCCAAGGAAAGTCTCCCATAGGGCTCAATGGCACTCTGCAGCTCAAACCCGGCCCAAGGAAAGTCTCCCATAGGGCTCAATGGCACTCTGCAGCTCCAACCCGGCCCAAGGAAAGTCTCCCATAGGGCTCAATGGCACTCTGCAGCTCCAACCCGGCCCAAGGAAAGTGTCCCATAGGGCTCAATGGCACTCTGCAGCTCCAACCTGGCCCAAGGAAAGTCTCCCATAGGACTCAATGGCACTCTGCAGCTCCAACCTGACCCAAGGAAAGTCTCCCATAGGGCTCAATGGCACTCTGCAGCTCAGACCTGGCCCAAGGAAAGTCTCCCATAGGGCTCAATGGCACTCTGCAGCTCAAACCTGGCCCAAGGAAAGTCTCCCATAGGGCTCAATGGCACTCTGCAGCTCCAACCTGGCCCAAGGAAAGTCTCCCATAGGGCTCAATGGCACTCTGCAGCTCCAACCCGGCCCAAGGAAAGTCTCCCATAGGACTCAATGGAACTCTGCAGCTCCAACCTGGCCAAAGGAAAGTCTCCCATAGGGCTCAATGGCACTCTGCAGCTCCAACCTGGCCCAAGGAAAGTCTCCCATAGGGCTCAATGGCACTCTGCAGCTCCAACCCGGCCCAAGGAAAGCCTCCCATAGGGCTCAATGGCACTCTGCAGCTCACACCTGGCCCAAGGAAAGTCTCCCATAGGACTCAATGGCACTCTGCAGCTCCAACCCGGCCCAAGGAAAGTCTCCCATAGGGCTCAATGGCACTCTGCAGCTCCAACCCGGCCCAAGGAAAGTCTCCCATAGGGCTCAATGGCACTCTGCAGCTCCAACCCGGCCCAAGGAAAGTGTCCCATAGGGCTCAATGGCACTCTGCAGCTCCAACCTGGCCCAAGGAAAGTCTCCCATAGGACTCAATGGCACTCTGCAGCTCCAACCTGACCCAAGGAAAGTCTCCCATAGGGCTCAATGGCACTCTGCAGCTCAGACCTGGCCCAAGGAAAGTCTCCCATAGGGCTCAATGGCACTCTGCAGCTCAAACCTGGCCCAAGGAAAGTCTCCCATAGGGCTCAATGGCACTCTGCAGCTCCAACCTGGCCCAAGGAAAGTCTCCCATAGGGCTCAATGGCACTCTGCAGCTCCAACCCGGCCCAAGGAAAGTCTCCCATAGGACTCAATGGAACTCTGCAGCTCCAACCTGGCCAAAGGAAAGTCTCCCATAGGGCTCAATGGCACTCTGCAGCTCCAACCTGGCCCAAGGAAAGTCTCCCATAGGGCTCAATGGCACTCTGCAGCTCCAACCCGGCCCAAGGAAAGCCTCCCATAGGGCTCAATGGCACTCTGCAGCTCACACCTGGCCCAAGGAAAGTCTCCCATAGGACTCAATGGCACTCTGCAGCTCCAACCCGGCCCAAGGAAAGTCTCCCATAGGGCTCAATGGCACTCTGCAGCTCCAACCCGGCCCAAGGAAAGTCTCCCATAGGGCTCAATGGCACGCTGCAGCTCCAACACCTGGCCCAAGGAAAGTCTCCCATAGGGCTCAATGGAACTCTGCAGCTCCAACCTGGCCCAAGGAAAGTCTCCCATAGGGCTCAATGGCACTCTGCAGCTCCAACCTGGCCCAAGGAAAGTCTCCCATAGGGCTCAATGGCACTCTGCAGCTCCAACCTGGCCCAAGGAAAGTCTCCCATAGGGCTCAATGGCACTCTGCAGCTCAGACCTGGCCCAAGGAAAGTCTCCCATAGGGCTCAATGGCACTCTGCAGCTCCAACCTGGCCCAAGGAAAGTCTCCCATAGGGCTCAATGGCACTCTGCAGCTCCAACCTGGCCCAAGGAAAGTCTCCCATAGGGCTCAATGGCACTCTGCAGCTCCAACCCGGCCCAAGGAAAGTCTCCCATAGGGCTCAATGGCACTCTGCAGCTCCAACCTGGCCCAAGGAAAGTCTGCCATAGGGCTCAGTGGCACTCTGCAGCTCCAACCCGGCCCAAGGAAAGTCTCCCATAGGGCTCAAAGGCACTCTGCAGCTCCAACCTGGGCAAAAGACAGTCATGATACCAAACAAAATGGCCGTAGTCTTTGCGAAAAATACTACTTTTTTGTGGAAGTTAGCTCAAACCACGAAAAAGTCACGTAATTTTAATGATATTATCGTGGTCATTACGAAAAGTTCTATAAATTAGAAAAAAAAAATTTCTGAAAAAAATTATTCGTGCTTTCATGAATGGGCCCCGTAGTCGTACCCTTTCATAAATAAAATAAATAAAATGCATAATAAAATAAATAAAATGCATAATAAAATAAATAAAATGCATAATAAAATAAATAAAATGCATTTCTGCCATTCCAAAGGGCCAGAAGGCTAGCCTCAGAAGAAATAGGTTATCAAAGATCCGCATCAGAACTGGTAGAAAGGTTTTCTGAAAAAGGTTACGAAAAGGAGAAGAAAGAAGAAAATCTAGCAAATGAGGTTGCCGAAGAATTGAATAATAAAGCAAATTCTAAATCATTTGAGGCTCATAAATGTAATTGGGCAGTTTGCTTTATAGTATTGTCTTCTTTTTTAAACCAAATGTTCGACTCATGTGTTATGATTACAGTTTCCAGTGTATGGACTCTATGTAGGCTGTACACAATGCAAGGGTACAAGTGGGTACTATATGGGCTTATCTTTCACTTGGGCTATGAATTGGACTTGTATACTCTATGGACTATATGCAGGGAGTTATTGTGATATTAGTGAATCCGCAGTCGCCAGTCCACAAATGGGCAATGCCAAACTGTGTAATGGGTCGTGAACGGCTTTCACACTAAAATCACAAAAGTGAGAAGGATATACGAGGGTTAACAAGGAGCCGATGGACGGTGAAGGGGGTTGGCTGGGCTCCTGTTGCTTGATAGAAAGTCTAAAAGTTTGGAGAAAATACCAAAATATAAGCAAACTTATCTTTATTGCATAAATAGAGGCAGATTCATTTTCTTCTAGTTTTCTATGGGGTCATGGAGATGCCAGAGAATTGTTCTCTAAAGGTAAAGCAACTTGACCATATATTTAAATACCAACTCATTTGGCAAAGTCACCAACTAGTGGATCTTATCTCAATATGCTCAGTACAGTGATGGGGATACAGGCTGGGTTAATGATGGCATCAATGAGCCAATCACAGTCCAGATATTGGTTGAGTAGGCCCATTTTGAGTGCCCCATACATTGGCAGAGAGTTGGGCCAACTCAGACTGAAGCAGCCAAATTGGCAAATAAAATCTGCCCATAAATGGCCACCATTACATTAAAACATTTTTGATGTGCCTATTGGTTTGAATGGATCTTGCAGCTAATAGCTCCTAAATTTGTGTGGCAATAAAATATTAGGGAAATATATGAATTTAAAAAAAATCTTGACCTGTGGAAGAAGCTATTTTTTGTTTAAATCAAACTTAATTTAACTCTCAGCACTTTTTAAATTTTTCCCATAGAATAAGGTAGTACATTTTTAAATTAGGACCATGCCTTACACATCCATTTACAAACTAGATATATTAATGTCAAAATCGTAATAAGATGATTGTCCCATGATATGTTTTAGATCTAATTAAATTTCCACCCAAGAGAATTTCATCTGAATCCCCTACACAATTACAGTCACAGTTCAGCATATTCATGTGCCTATAAGAGGCTCCGTAACCCTACAGAGCTGTGTAACTGCACTAATTGCAGCCATGTTTGGCATCAGCCATAAATTATAAACCCAAGTAAGAGCAATATTTATATATCTGGGGGAAACATTCTTTGCCTGGATTAAGGAATCTTAACAAAAGTAAATGCACTAAAACAACAACAATGACAATACCGGTAAGTAGAATATTGTTTCAAAGATTTCTTTGCCCAAAGGCCTTAGTTATAAATTGAAGTGTCCCAGGTCTATGTTGAAATTTGCTGCTTTGTATTTTTTATCCCCCATATTTATTTCCCCATAACAGCTCCTGAGAACAATTATAAAGGTGCAGAGCAAACATAACTACAATGTAGGTTTCATTTAATTTGGTTGCTTTTAGACTGGGAGATGGGGGTAAGGGAACAGTCTGACTCCTCTGGGTCATTTCTAAACTTTGTAGTCAACATGTACCTTTCTGAATAACGTATTAGTCCCCACTAAATCTACTAAAAGACCTTTCTATTTGTGTATAGCTCTTTCTGAAATGAAGGCAGACTGAGAGCGATAATCATTTATTCCCCACCACATCTGCAACAAGACAACACCATATATTAAAGACCTTTATGTAAAGGAGTATTTTTATGTTGGATTTTAGTTTACTGTTGGGACCCTTGGATTTTATACATCTTCTCAATACTTCCCTCCTTGAAATAACTGAATGTGATATTACAGGGCCTATTTATCATACTGTGTGAAACAAAAAAGGTGGGAAAATCTGTGTAAAATGACTGACAAATGTATCCGGGTGTGTGTTTTATTTTACTGGATTCTGGATTTAATGCTGTTATTTTACACCGTTCCAAGGTCTCTTATGTCTCTCTTCCAAGCTCTATGTGTTAACGTCTTCAAGCCTTTACTGATATGATTTTTACTTATTTATCAAAATTTGGATTTGTGTAGTTTTAGGTTTTTACAACCTCAAATAAACTCACATTTTTAAAAAGCATGAATATTTCCCCCACTAAACTGTGTAAAACAAAAAAAAGAATACCTTGAATCATGAACTTTACATTGATTGAATATCACTAATAGCGCCCCCCAAAAAATTAAAAATCAAATTCTTCAAGTAAAGGGCCGCAAAAAAAACCCTCGCCTAGGACAGCTCCCATTGACTTCTGCATAACCTTGCAAGCTTTCAGATGGGATATTTTTTCATTTGGGTTTTACACAGTTTTGACATATAATAAATGGTGAAAACATTTTTAATGAAAAACTGCAACTTTTTAATTCAAAAATATCATGGAAAATACACTTCTAAACTTTGATAAACCTCCCCTTTCACTGTAGTTGTCTTTCTCTGGATACTTTTCATTTAATAAATATTTTTTTGTAGCTAGAGCAGGGTCGGACTGGCATACCACAGTATCAGAACTTTCTGTGGACCCAGACTTAAGTGGCATCAATCTAGAACAATTCCCATCATTCTATCCTTATATCCACCATGGGCCTATATAATAACCTATTCCATAGGCACTATCTATCCGACTGCTGTGAAAGTAGGCCCAAATTGTTCTTTGGTGAGCCCAAGAAGACCCTTCAAGACTGAAAACAATATTTAAGCTAATTAATCTCACCGGTGACCTATTAACTATATAACCTCCCTCTACCTACAATGTACAACTATTACCTCTCCCTCTTCAGGATTAGGATGCACACAGAGGAATCTGTGTATATTCACCTAATATATCAGGAGAAAGGTGCTCCACATGACAATATTAGTGTTGGGTACCAACAGGCAGTTAAATAATTCCATGCTGCAAAGTAACACAATCTACACTGGTAGTTGGAGACATTACCTGAACCATATACAATTTATAGGAAAAACATATACGGTATTTTTGATTATTTGAGGTGTAAGGCTCAGAAGGGTTTTTTTTTTTTATATATTCTTTATTTTCATTTTTCAAATAATTACAAACAAAAAGGGGTAACATACACAATAGGGGGAGAGGGGGTAGGGATACAGAAAGGAAAAGGGAGGAAGGGGTAACAATAGTCTGTTGCAGTTATCACAGTTTATATAGTTACATCATTGCGTTTTTTTTTTTTTTTTGTAATGATTTACTGTACTTAAGACCATATCCCGTAGAGGGTAGTTGTTTGTTTTCTGTTATGTTTTCCCCTAAGAGGAAGGGGGGTACAAGTTGGGCAGAGCAGAGCATTACAATGGTAACTTATACCTGTACTTTTGGTATAGTCTTATGTTCTGGCAGGGGTATGTGCATTTATTTTGTGTTGTGGCACACCAGGGTATTGGTTTTACCCATGTTTTTATCAGGTTTCTAAGGGCTTAGACCTGGGTCTGGATTGGGTTGCTGGTTGTTAGTAGTTGACCATATTCTGGGGATTCTTTGTAGAGAATCCAAGTTGTCCAAGTTTTAGTGAAGTTTTCACGTGCTTTAATGGTGTGTGCTAACATTTCTTCCATTCTCATAATATGGTTGAGCTCAATCGCCCAGTCACCAATCGTTGGGGGTTTGGTATTCTTCCAGAGCCTGGGTATGACTGTTCTAGCTGCCGTTAATGAGAAGGCTAGGAAACCCTTATGCTTAATAGAAATTTGTTTGTTGGCAGGAGGTTTAGAGAGTAGTGCTAGGGCTGGGTCGGGTTGGAGGTCTAGGTGGTTTGGAATACACGGATCCAGAATGGTTGTAGGTTGGGGCAGTCCCACCATATATGTTTCATATCACCTCTCTGGATATTGCAACGCCAACACTTGTCTGAAACGTTTGGGAACATGGTGTGTAAAGTGGCCGGGCATTTGTACCATCTAGATATGATTTTATAGTTTGTTTCTTGTGCTTTACATGCTGTTGCCATTGTGTGTGTTAGAGCAAAGCAATCTTCCCAATCCTTTTCTGGAATGGTCTGATTAAGGTCTCCTTCCCAGTGTTTTATAAAGTGAGGTGGCTTATTGTACTTTAGTTCTATTAAGTTGGGGTATATTTGGGAGATGGTGTGGCGTTGGGGGTCTTTAGCTAAGCATAAATCATCAAAGGGAGTTGATTCCCCGAGCAGCTTTCCCCTCTCCGGGTGGGTTTGTAGCCAGTGTGTTAACTGGTGATAAGCAAACTTTTGTAAAAAGCTCTGTGTTGAGTTCCCTACGATTTTGTCTAGTGGGAGCAGTCCCGTGGAGGTGCGTACTTGTGTAAAGGGTAGGTTCTCAGTTTTCCTTCGAGATAAAAAACCTCGGCTAAGAAATCCCGCTGGGAATGCTGGGTTGCCTATCAGGGGTGTCATGGGTCCGTGTTTATGGGAGAGTGGGTATTGTCTGATAAGTTTGTCCCAAGATGTGAGTGTGTGTTTTAGTATGATTGGAAGGGTGTTGGTGTGTTGTCTGTCTTGTGGTTTTATCCAGGGCATAGCTGAAATGGGTGTGTGGGTCAGGTGCTGTTCTATCTGGATCCAATCTTTTTTCTACCTGTGGTGGAAAGTGTCTATAACTCGGTTGCATACGGTAGCTTGCCAGTATGTTTGTAGGTCGGGTAGGCCTGTTACCCCTTTGTTTTTTCGTTTGTATAATATTTGTTTCTTTAAGCGGGTGTGTTTGTGTCCCCAGACAAATTGGGTAATTAGTTGGTTGACTGTTTGGAAAAAGTTTGGTTTAGGTAATATGGGGATGGTTTGGAAGAGATACAGAAATTTAGGTAAAATCACCATTTTGATCAGGTTTATTCTTCCAAACCATGAGAGTCTGGGCTGGTCTGCGTTTTTTAGGTCTCTCTTGATCTGGGGGAGTAGTTTTTGGTAGTTAATTTGGGGGGCTAAAGAGATGTCCTTTGGTATGATAATTCCTAAATATTTTAATATGCTGGGTTGCCATATAAATGGGAAATTGTCCTGTATTCTCTGGGCTTCTGTATCTGTTAGTGTGACGTTTAATGCTTCCGATTTAGTGGTATTGATTTTAAAGTTGCTGTGACGTCCAAATCTCTCAAGTTCCCTCATTAAGGGTGGAATGGAGAAAAAGGGAGATTTCACGTACAGCAACAAGTCATCTGCGAAGGCTGCTGCCTTTATCTCTCGGTCCCCTATTGTAATCCCTTGTATTAGATCGTTCTTTCTGATTGCTGTCAATAGATGTTCCATGGTTAGTATGTACAGTAAGGGGGATAGCGGGCATCCTTGACGGGTTCCATTAGCCAGGGTGAATGGGTCTGATAAGGTTCCATTGACGCGGATCCTAGCAGTTGGTGAGCTATACAATGCCATTATTTTTGATATAATGGTCTCGCCTAGGTTCATTTGCGAGAGTGTTTCTCTCAAGAAGTTCCAGTTTACACGATCAAATGCTTTTTCCGCGTCAATGGAATTGATTTGAGGGTTTATCATTTTAGGTAGTGGGGTGTCTTTGATATAGTCTTGTAGGGATTCTTGTGTTTTGGATGTAGTGTTTGGTTTGAGATTGTAAAGGTTATGGTAGTATTGCTTGAAGGTGTCTGCGATTTTATTAGTTAGGTGGGTATTTTGTCCTGTTGCAGTTTGGATGTGGTTTGCGTTTTGTTTTTGTTTGATCAATCTAGCAAGCATTTTTCCACATTTGTTTCCCCATTTGTATAATTTTCCTTTGAACCTTTCTGTGTATTTTTGGAAGTGTGTCTGCATTAAGTCGCGTAGTTCCAATCTGGCCTTTTGTAAGTTTCCGTATATGTCATTGGCTAGTGTGGTTTTATGAGATATTTCTAGGTTGTGTATTGTTTGTATTAGCTGGTTGACTTTCTAGGTTTTAAGTTTTTTAAGCCTTGAACCATGCTTTATTAGGGTGCCTGTCAGTGTGCATTTCAGTGCCTCCCATTTCGTCAGTGGAGAAGTGTCGTCTCCCACATGGTCTGTTTTATAGTTTATAATAGTTTGTTTAAGTTCTGCGAGGCAGATTTCATCTCGTAGCAGTGATTTGTTAAGACGCCATGTCCATTGGCGGGTTGGGAGGTCTGGTATTTTTATATTTATGTGTATGGGGTTGTGGTCTGAGTTGATTTGGGGGCCTATTTCTGTATGGGAAACCCAGTTTAGTATGTGGTGTGTGACCATTATATAATCCAATCTACTGTATTGGTTGAAAGGTGGGGAAAAATAAGTGTAGTCTTTTGTTGTGGGGTGTTGTATCCTCCAGGGGTCTGTTAATTGTTGTTTGTTGATTATGTTTTTGGCCTGTTTGAGTTTGTTAAGTGGAATGCTTGATTTGCCTGTTGATGTGTCTAGGGGTGGGTGGAGGGCCATATTGAGGTCTCCCCCTAGTATTACATATCCTGAGTCTGTGTTGTGTTTGGCGCATAGCATGAAATAATGGTGAGTTTGGTTTTTTGAATCTCTATTTTAATAGCTAGGATTCGTCCCCTCTCATCTTTTCGTGTACCCTTAAGTAGGAAATTACATTTTTTGTGGATTGCGATAGCCGTACCTTTTGATTTGGCTTCTGGGTTATCACAATAAAACCAAGTTGGATAATATTTGTTTGTTACATTTGGTCTATGTCCTTCTTTGAAGTGCGTCTCCTGGAGTAGGAGAACATCAGTCTTTGCCTTATGCATTTCATACAGGATTTGGGATCGTTTCTCGGGTGTGTTCAGTCCCCTGCAGTTTAGGGATGAGATACGGATATCAGCCATGATCTAGATCTGGGTCTGGGTTTTTCTACTGCAGGGTGCTGGATCCAGCCGGGGCGTCCCTTCAGAAATGGATTTTGTTTTGCTCTGTCTGTAGGGTTTTGGGGTTACTTAGGTAAACAAGAGAACTGGGTAAGAAGGGGGAACAATGACCAATACTAATTAGAACAAAATTTGTTTTTCCACGGGTTAAGGTTCCGTGGTCGCCCTATGTGGGGGTTGGTGGTCTTCAGTGGACCGTAGGTATTTTAACCTTGGGTGTTAAGACTTAATTTATTGTCTCCGTTTGCTGCTGCAATGGTATGGCAGCGCCAGGTAGATAAGTGGCTGAGTTTATTATACTGGTGGTATATATCTTACTTCTGTTTACCTTGGTAGGTTTTTTTTTTTTTTATATAAACCTAGGTATATTTTGAGTTGTGGTTGGGGTGGTACCTTTCCTATACCCATTGTCATGATGGTATAACATGAGATTTATCTATACATGGGGGTGCTCAGTGTTTCGTGTGGTGGGGTTATTTGGTTAGGTAGTGTAATTTAGAACGCTTAACATACTGACGTTTTCCATCTCGGGGGTGTATGTTGTATTGTACTTGTGCTCTTTGCCTTTGCGGGCTTAATGAGCATAACACTCCCCCCGGGGTGGGCCGCGTCAAGAATTTGTGACTTTAACTGTTATATACACATCTTTTTAGACGTAGTGTTTTCCGATTTCCAAGGGGACCAGTCTTATGTGTTTTTTTTTTTTTGTTTTTTTTTTGTGGGTTTTTGTTAACTGGGTTGCTTTTGGGGTTTTGTATACTGGTCTCCTTGGGTCGGGTCACACTACCTCTATTTTGTAAGGTGAGAGTAAAGGAGGAAAATCTTATGAAATAACTTTGTATCTAAACAGAAACTCAGTTGTGCTCTTTTTCCTATTTTCCCTCTTGGTTTCAGCGTTGACCTCCTTCTTGTGGTCATGAAACGTTGTTGTAAGTTTGTGTCTCAGATAGCCCAGTGTTATACCGTGAGTGGAATGAAATCTTTGTGTCCTTGGTCGGGTCAGCCCCATGGTGAGTCCAAGTAGCTTGATTTTTGCCTGGTTTCATTGCTTTATCCTGGTTGTTGTCTGGGTGGTTGATTTGGGCCGAGGATTCTCCATGTGTCTGGGCCTCTCCAATTTGGTAGTGTCATAGCAGGTAGGGTTAGGCGTTTCAAGAATCCTTCTAGATCCGCTGGTGTCTTTAGTGTTGCTGGTTTGCCTTTATAGAACGCTGTGAGGGCAAATGGGAAGCCCCATTTGTATTTGATTCCTTTTGCTTGCAAAACCTGGAGTAGTGGGCGCAGTGCTCTTCTCTGTGCCAGCGTTGATCGGGATATGTCTTCGTTTATACTCCACACTGGAGACTCACTTCCGGGTATTGTAGCGTCTGTTGCGCTCCGTGGTCTGCCATGTATCTGGGCTTGGACTTCGATCCGCTCGGTGAGTTTGGTTTGCGGTTGAATGCATCTTAATGGAGGGCCTTGGGTTTGTATGTCCCCCTCTCTGGCCGCCTCCTCATCTAGGCCGCTGGTCCAAGATGGCTGCCGCGCATCCGGGAAGTTGCTGTTGCTTTCTTCTTTAGATCGGAAGAAAGTGCCTATATTACTTTGGGAGTTGTTCCCGTCGGTGTTAGGCTTTGGTTTTGTCTTTTTTTGTTTAGTCATGTCGACTCTGGTGCTGGGTATTTATCTTTCGGAGACTTTGGGTGCGGAGCTCTCACACCATGCGTGTACTCAGGTTCAGCGTCAGGCCACGCCCCCCTCAGAAGGGTTTTTTATTTGTCATATCAACCATAATACACAGAGAGACTTAAAGAGCTGATCAGTTCAGTAACAGACCCATTGCTTTAAAGAAAATGAGAAGCAGAGTTTCCTTAGCTCCTCTTCTAGTGTGCCAAACAATAACCCTTTATTGAGGCAGTCCCTTAATGTTTTGGAGACCTAAGTGTGGCCCTAAGATATAGATAGGAAGCTGTTCTCTTTTCCTGGATTAAAAAAGTTTACTGGCAGCTCTGTAACTGGCCAAATGTTAATATTCTATTGTATACAAAGGGAGACACAAGGGATTACACATTACTAGAAGGTGGATGCAGGATAGGGCCTGGGTGGTGGGAAGGCCCAGGAGGAGAAGATTGTGTCAAAATAATTCTGTAATTCTGGTTAGCTAGTGAGCAGCACTAGAGGCACGGCCATGGGTGTACCATCCCAGAGTAGGGATTTGTACAGACTTGGGGGTAGATGGTGTTCTTCAAGAGTTCCACTTGGAGTCCCTCAAAACTGAGGCCTGGACACTTCCAAGTTTGCTAAGTCCTCTGTTCTATTATTGACCCTGTCAGTAAAGCATTGGCTGTGTTGTTTGTATGTGAGTAACTGCTGAATACTATACCTATTTCAGACTGTCTCCTAATTGATGATTCTACATTTCTGCAATAAGGAACTTTTTAGGGATTAACAAGTTCAAAAGTAGATATTACCTTTTGCTAATTAACATTTAATCATGCTGCTGATTCATGCCTCTATGTAATTACAACATCTCAGTGATTAGTGCTTCATAGGAAAATGCTTTACTTTTGAGATAACCACCATCATTTGTTTCAGCAGGAGATGGGCAGAAACAACCAGACCTTCTTTCAACAAATAGTCCTTTCAGGATTTCAAATGCCTCAAAGCGTCAAAATTCCCTTTTTCCTCTTGCTGTTCATATCGTACAGTGTAGCACTATCCAGCAATGTCACAATTCTTACTTTGGTATCATCAAGCCCCAGCCTTCATCATCCAATGTTCTTCTTTCTCAGTCACCTTTCTCTGTCTGACATAATACTAACCACAAGTATTGTGCCCACTATGCTACATGGTATACTTAGAGGAGAATTATCTATGCCAATTCCTGCTTGCATCACACAGCTTCAGTTCCTTGGTATTGCATTAACCTCAGAATGTTTCATACTTGCCATTATGTCCTACGACAGGTATTTGGCTATTTGCAACCCATTTCACTATATATCAGTCATGGACAGTAAGTTTCAGATTTGGCTCGTCGTTTGTTGCTGGGTTCTTAGTTTCACGATTTCCTTTCTAACTGTGATTTTTGTTAGTAAATTAGAATTTTGTGGTTTTCTTGTCATTAATCATTTCTTTTGTGATGTTGCTCCACTCGTACAACTTTCCTGCTCAGACACATCTGTTATGGAGCTAGAAAACCTTGTGGTGGCCATTCCTACGACTTCGTTTCCAGTGCTATTCATAACTGCTACTTATATTTGCATATTCATTACTATTCTCAGGATCCCATCTATCACAGGGAGACAAAAAGCATTTTCCACGTGTAGCTCACATTTATCTGTTGTAGCTATTTTCTTTGGGACGCTCGTTGCACTTTATGTGGTTCCTTCCAATGGCCATTCTTTAACTGCAAATAAGGTTCTTTCTCTGCTCTACGCTGTAATCACTCCCTTGTTCAATCCCATGATCTACTGTCTGCGGAACAAGGAAATAAAAGCTGCATTGAAAAAATTAGTGCGGTGTGTTTGTAAGTAAGAGAAACACCTTCATGTAGAATAAATACACTGGTAAATGTGGCCTTCAAGTGACATAACAGCTGTAAATCCAGATGATGGATGACTTTTTGAAAGTTAGACGCCATCCACAGCTCCGTGTAGCTGCACTGACAAGCACAGCTTCAGCTATTACCCCTGTCAGTGCAGCGACATGGAGCAGCAGATGAGAATGGATCTTCTTCTCTTTACCTGAATACAAAACGCAGGTGGAAAGAAGCAGACCATACGCCAGCTGTGACTTTGGCCTTACAGGAATCAAAGAGGGCATCAGGCTCCTGTTACTGCTACTCCCCTGCCTGTGTTTGATCCCCTTTAATCAAAGAGACCAGAACGTTGTAAGGCAGGCAGTCGGGGAAGCTACACCCATGCTTGCTGCATTCAGCCTCAGACTATTCCAGGAAGCAGACAGCAAACCTTGTTTGCCTAAACGACCTTGACAACTCTGCCGATTTAAAGAGCTTCATGAAAAACTGATATGAGTTTTGAAGAAAAATGTGCAAAAATTGCATCAACAATTATTAATTCATTACTGACTTTTCTGATTCTGTTCAGTCAACTGTATAACAGATATTCTTCAGCAAAAATTACCAAACTGTTAAGCTGTTGCTCTATGTGGGGCAAAATAGTGGTTATGGGACCAAGCCAGTAGGTTAGGGTTGCATCACCTTTTTTTAGTTGGGGGGCATCAGAGCTATTGGTGACCCACCAATAAAGACTCAAAGCTGATATGTCTGAAAACCACTCTAATATTTCATACTGTACCACACTATTACTCTTTGAGGACAAAGAAGGTAAATCATTACAGTATAGTGTGTTCATTTAAAAATGTTATTCACTGTTTCTTTAGACCAGCATTGCATTGGGATTTTTACTCACAGGAAATTATAGTATTTTGCTTCACTTGCGGCAGGCAATGATACAAACAAAATATATGAATTTATAGTTTACTGGTTAGCAGCTTGTAAACTGGGATCCTAGAGGGATGTAGCAGGTAGTGGGACATTAGGATATAAAGCAGCACTGGCCCCTGTAACCAGATACATGCCGGGGAGGAACTGTGCCGTAATCTGGTGAGTAATTCCTGCATCACTCGCTGTACTTATACTACAATGTTTTAACAATTAATTCATTTAGATAAATGTAAAGGATTAGATTTCATCTTGTTATATATTTGTGTGGTCTTATCTGTTCTAGGGACATAAAGTGTTTAAGGCACTTTTTCAGTTGATGGGAATATCCCCTTAATATCATCTGAATGAAATCAGAATGATGATTAGATGACCAATAGAAATAATCCACCTCAGCGTGGGCAGTAAGGTTCTGGAACCACCTATGCTGCTTCAATGACAGTTCTGTTTGTTTTTTCTATGGGAAAAAGACCCCCCGCTATCTGTCTATAATTCTCTTTGTACAGAGTAATCATATCCCCTCACAAACGCCTTTACTCCAAAGAAAACAACCCCAACCCTGACAGTCTAACCTCATAGTTTAAATCTTCCATCCCCTTTACCAGTTTAGTTGCAGTCTCTGCACTCTCTCCAGCTCATTAATATCCTTCTTAAGGACTCAAGTTAAGGCCTTACCAGGGACCTATAAAGAGGCAAAATTATGTTTTAATCCCTTCAGTCAATGCCCTTTTTAATGCACTTTATTTGATTTAGTAGCCACTGACTAACATCATCTAGCACAGTTTTTTAAACTCAAAGTGCACATTATATATATTTTATAATGAAGGTGGGGTGCATTTTGATTTTGACTTTTCCAATAAAAAGTTAAATGAAATGGACTGCACACTGGCACAAATTATACACTGCACAGTGCTTAGCCCTGTAGGATGCATATCTAAATACTTCTAGTTCATAAAACATTTATTAAAAATGCCTAATGCAAAGTTGTTCACATTTTGTTTACTTTTATTACATTATTTCTGATAAACAAACTTATTATATCAAACGTATTATTAGACAGTAGAGATAAGTAGAAACTTTAATATACATATAGACAGAAAAATAGAAAATATACAGACAGTTGTGACAATCTATGAAAAATATGACTAGAGGATAATAGTTAGGACCACCATATTGGGTTTACATTGCCATGGTATGGTGGCTTGGCAATTTTATAAGTATAACCGTGTAAAAAAACCCTACTTCTAAGAATGTATGCCCTTGCACCACTACTAGCTTACTAGCACAAGTAATACACACAGGGCACACAGCAGACTAGCCACCCGGGGGGCACTACTTAGAATAATATTATTTCAAGCTATACATTTCTGACAATTACAAACACCAGTTTCTATATGTCGAAGGGTTACATATGCAGATATAAATATTCATGATATTTGGGGTTGGTAGAGTATGGTATGGTAAATCAAGCATGGACCATACCCAGTATTATTGCTTAAGTATTTCAAAATATACCTTATATATTAAACTTATATATTAAACTAACTTTTAAATGCACGTAAATAATGTGGTTCTAAATAAGCAGCTTGTACTGACTCCCCAATGTTGTCTTTGAAATGGCCCACACCAATAAAGTGGAACACATTTTCCCCAGAGCAAATCAGGGGATTGGAGCATTATTTAAAAATCCTCAGCGGGCTGTATTGTCTGGTTCCCGTGCTGCTTGTGATAGTGGCTTTATTGCTGACACTGCCAGGGAGTGCGGGGGCTTCTGCTTGTGTTCTGGAAGATCAGAGTCCGAGTGGAGTCCAACAGGATGGGGATATAATCTTGGGAATAGTTCTTTCTTTATTTAGGTCAAGAACGGATGAGATGAAAATTAAGTTCAACCACAAACCTTCCCCATGCAATTAGTAAGTTATATTCTCATTAATATTAACTGTACTGGCAAATCAGTTTCCCACTGTATTTATAGCAAAATGAGTTGTTCATTAAAGTTTTGACATATATTGGGCTAAGGATTTAGATAAACATGTGTCTCCCATCTCAATGGAAACATTAAGATGTTTTACCTTTCATAGACTCAAATCAAGGCCAGTTATGCTCCATCACACCTTTCCCATTTAGCTTATATCTAAATGATTCTTTTATCGTACCGTTTTGCTTTTAGCCTGGTGGCCTTGCTATATTGAGTTGATACACTGCTTATATCATTCCTTTGTAATTAGATTTGACTACACACACTAGCAACTAGGATGTTATTATTTGCGAGCCCTTCTGTTGCTTCTCACAAAACTTAACTGACACTTTTTTTGAAGAAAGAAGGTTACATACTGCAGAGTTACACAGTTAAGTTGGGCTAAAACAAAATACCAAAGACCCCTCCAAATGAACCCCAGTGCACATATATACATATAATCATACCAACCTATCGATACACTCACATATATAAACTATATACCAATATTGATACTAACTGTAGCTCTTAAGATCACAGTAGAAGAACCTTCACTGGTTCAAATAAAAGTCTGTTCCTCTAGTCTAAAACCATAACATTAATGTAATAAGAACTTTTGTCTGTAAAAACTATTTTATTGCATTTACATAGCTACAGGTATGGGACCTATTATCCAGAAATCCATTATCGTATAGCTCCAAAATATGGCAATGTCCTTGCCTGTTGTGTCCAACTGAAAAACACTTCTTTATATTTGACTAATTGACGTCTTTTTAATAATACTGTACTTCTCATGATAATACATTGTTTGACTAAGCTAGCTAGCATAAGTCTATGTTTTTTAACAAAACCATCCCATCGGGGTTTCTAATTAGTGATGGGCAAAAGAATTCGGCAGGCATGGATTCGCGGCAAATTTTCACATTTTGCCAAAAATCTGTGTCAAAAGAATTGTCTCAGGCCAAAAAGATTGTCTCTCTTATCAAAAGAATTGTCTCGGGCCAAAACGAATTGTCACTCTCATCAAAAGATTGTCTCGGGCCAAAACGAATTGTCTCTCTCATCAAAACAATTGTCTCGGGCCAAAACAAATTGTCACTCTCATCAAAAGAATTGTCTCGGGCCAAAACGAATTGTCTCTCTCATCAAAAGAATTGTCTCGGGCCAAAACGAATTGTCTCTCTCATCAAAAGAATTGTCTCGGGCCAAAACGAATTGTCTCTCTCATCAAAAGAATTGTCTCGTGTGTTAAAAGAATTGTCTCGGGCCAAAAAGAATCATCTCTCCCATCAAAAGAATTGACAATTTCGCCGAAATTTTTGTCAATTTCGGACAGATTTGCTCATCACTTTTTCCAATTTTTAAATGTTTTTAGTAGCCATTATGATTACACAAAGAATCTTTTTTTAAAAATGCCAGAATTACAGATAATAGATCCCATACCTGTACTCTATATTGTCTGTCTGTCTATATTGTCTCTGTTTGTCTGGATCTTCATTAGACTTTGATATAAAAATACAGATACAGTTTTATTGTTTTATCAAAACTTAATATTTGGATATTTGATGTGAAATTCTTTAATAATTAAACAATTATTTGTTGTGATGCTGGAGGGTAGTTTTTGTCCTGCGCCTATTTTGACACGACCACAAATTTTCTCTCTGGCACCTTTCTGGACTGGAAGATTCAAAAGCAGCCATAAAGATGATTTTTTTTTCTATAGTTTAGCTTGTTTTCTAAAGCTGGTGGAAAATCTCTCACATAGAAGGACTGAAAGCAGAATTAAATTTGCATTGAATTAATATTTGATGTCCTGGATAGTGATGAGCAAATCAGTCCCATTTCACTTTGCTCAAAAATTTGCGAAACTTTGAAGAAATTCACAAAACGGCGAAAATTTAGCAAAACGTGTAAAATGATGCACGTCCAAAAAATTGGTGCATGCGTCCAAAAAATGCAGCACATGGCAATTTTTTGACGCACGGCACATTTTTCCATATAGAATTTTTGCGCCCCTTACGTGAAAAAAATCCACCAAAGGCAAAATGGGGAAATTCGGTGCGAATCCATAACTGGCAACAAAAATTTCACTCATCACTAGTCATAAATACTCTTGGGATTAGAGCCGGATATTTATATCTAAAGCTAAAGGGTGACCTGACATAATCTTGATTACTCAGTGGGGCTTGAAGCCTTTATATTTGGTATTACTCATGCGTTACTGATTTTGGCATTGATGGTAGAAGGGAATGACATGCCAATGTGCCCCTGTCCATAATAGACTAAACAGAATCATTTAATATAGGAAAAAGTACTGGAAGCCCCTTTAGTTTGTAGGCTTATACCTACCTACACCTGTCCTTGGCCCTTTACTCTGAATACATGACCTTTTCCAATGATCAGAATAAACCATTTTTCTTTGTTTCATATTCAACACAAAACCTACATTTTAGGCATGGCAGTGAGTTGCAAGAATAACTTGTGTTTCTATTTTTCTAGTCCATCACTTATATATTATCAACATTATCTAGCAGCTATTTTTGCCATTGAGGAGATCAATCAGAATGCTAATATCTTACCCAACCTAACCCTTGGCTACCGTATCTATGATGCCTGCACCAGTGAAAGTCGGGCAGCAGCCAACACTCTGAGCATATTGACTGGGAGGGCGGCATCTGTACCCAACTATTCCTGCAATGACAAGGGAACACTCGCTGCTTTTGTGGGTCATTTACTTCCCACACTGACCCATGTAGTATCGGACATGACAACAATTTACAGGTTCCCTCAGGTGAGATGTAATTGTTCAAAATTGCTACATTTTAAAGTAAAAATCAGAATGAGCATGTAAATGTCAATTTTTAATACTATTGCTGCATACAGTTTTAAGAATATAAAAGGAAATATTTAGCATCAATAACTGGCATTAAAAAGTTACACATTAACGTAGCACATGTAAGACAGTCGGTATAAGAGCACCTCATACTGTCCTGTAATAGGCCTGATATCCATTACAGCCCTGAAGAGATCATATTATTTTTATCCTATTTTAAGCATTAATAGTGGTTCTCAAGCAACTGGGTCTGGATAACTGGCAGGGAGGTGGGAATCTAAAGTCCTGTTAGGGTGAATGTCTCCTTGTTCCCCTGATATCACTTGTGAGTGAACTTCAAGTTGCTGCCACTCTTACAGCTTTGAAGCTACACCCCCCAAACTTGAATAACATAATCATGGATTCACCATGAATGAAACAGCAACATTTGTTGGGTGACCCAAAGTGGGAGGGGCCAACAACAGCCAATCAAATTTAAACCATTGAATTGTGGTAGAAATTGAAACTGCTGTCAAAATGAAAAGAAACCAAACAATCCGGACAACGAAGCTTCGCTAAAACCAAATCTTTATTTGTCCATTTAAAAGCAAGATACCTAACGCGTTTTGTGCGAGTGCGCACTTAATCATAGGCATGTCCACACAACAACAAGGAGGTTTAAATAGTGTTCAGAAGGTGATTGACATACAAGGCGATATAAACACACACCCACCTACATTGTTAAAACAGCAATGGAGAAAAGATACAGAACAATGGTACACACATAGGTATATACAAGGAGCAAAGCTTCATATACAAAATTCAGTTATAAATACATTTATAAATACATATCAATTATAAACATATAAGTCATAATACATATCAATTACGAACATATAAAGCTTGAAGTAAACATTAATTCATAATCAATTAAATAATAAAGTATTAATCAATGAATAAGTTAATATACTACACAATCCATTTAAATTAACACAGTACAAGACAGCTAATAATTATAAGGCTAAACGTAACAACTAATAAATTAGCATTCAGAAGGGTTAAATGGCAGAGGGAAAAAATGTTTCCCTTTCCCTCTCCCTCATTTTTTCGGATTCGGTTCCGGATTTGGCAGATTCCATTGGGGTGGATTCGGCCGAACCCAATAAAGTGGGTTTGGTGCATCCAGGGTCGCCATCAGAAATAACAGGCCCCTCACAAACATTTTTTCTGGGCCCCCCTCCCACCAGTACAAAGGACTCACAGATATGAGACATTGGAAGCCAGCAGGGCCCCCCTAATAAATTGGTAGCCAGCAGAGCCCCCCTAATACATTTGGTAGCCAGCTGTGCCCCCCTTCCCCCAGTACATTGGTAGCCAGCTGTGCCCCCTCCCACCAGTAAATTGGTAGCCAGCTGTTCCCCCCTTCCCCCAGTACATTGGTAGCCAGCTGTGCCCCCCTCCCACCAGTAAATTGGTAGCCAGCTGTGCCCCCCTTCCCCCAGTACATTGGTAGCCAGCTGTGCCCCCTCCCACCAGTAAATTGGTAGCCAGCTGTGCCCCCCTTCCCCCGGTACATTGGTAGCAAGCTGTGCCCCCTTCCCCCGGTACATTGGTAGCCAGCTGTGCCCCCCTTCCCCCGGTACATTGGTAGCCAGCTGTGCCCCCCTTCCCCCGGTACATTGGTAGCCAGCTGTGCCCCCCTAATACATTTGGTAGCCAGCTGTGCCCCCCAGTACATTGGTAGCCAGCTGTGCCCCCCTTTCCCCGGTACACTGGTAACCAGCTGTGCCCCCCTTCCCCCGGTACACTGGTAGCCAGCTGTGCCCCCTTCCCCCGGTACACTGGTAGCCAGCTGTGCCCCCCTTCCCCCGGTACATTGGTAGCCAGCTGTGCCCCCCTTCCCCCGGTACATTGGTAGCCAGCTGTGCCCCCTTCCCCGGTACATTGGTAGCCAGCTGTGCCCCCTTCCCCCCGGTACATTGGTAGCCAGCTGTGCCCCCCTTCCCCCCGGTACATTGGTAGCCAGCTGTGCCCCCCTTCCCCCGGTACACTGGTAGCCAGCTGTGCCCCCCTTCCCCCGGTAACACTGGTAGCCAGCTGTGCCCCCTTCCCCCGGTACACCTGGTAGCCAGCTGTGGCCCCCCTTCCCCCGGTACACTGGTAGCCAGCTGTGCCCCCTTCCCCCGGTACATTGGTAGCCAGCTGTGCCCCCCTTCCCCCGGTACATTGGTAGCCAGCTGTGCCCCCCTTCCCCCGGTACATTGGTAGCCAGCTGTGCCCCCCTTCCCCCCGGTACATTGGTAGCCAGCTGTGCCCCCTTCCCCCGGTACATTGGTAGCCAGCTGTGCCCCCTTCCCCGGTACATTGGTAGCCAGCTGTGCCCCCCTTCCCCCGGTACATTGGTAGCCAGCTGTGCCCCCCTTCCCCAAGTACATTGGTAGCCAGCTGTGCCCCCCTTCCCCCAGTACATTGGTAGCCAGCTGTGCCCCCCTTCCCCCAGTACACTGGTAGCCAGCTGTGCCACCCTTCCCCCAGTACACTGGTAGCCAGCTGTGCCCCCTTCCCCCAGTACATTGGTAGCCAGCTGTGCCCCCCTTCCCCCAGTACACTGGTAGCCAGCTGTGCCCCCTTCCCCCAGTACATTGGTAGCCAGCTGTGCCCCCTTCCCCCAGTACATTGGTAGCCAGCTGTGCCCCCCTTGCCCCAGTACATTGGGTAGCCAGCTGTGCCCCCCTTCCCCCAGTACATTGGTAGTCAGCTGTGCCCCCCTTCCCCCAGTACATTGGTAGCCAGCTGTGCCCCCCTTCCCCCAGTACATTGGTAGCCCAGCTGTGCCCCCCTTCCCCCAGTACACTGGTAGCCAGCTGTGCCCCCCTTCCCCCAGTACATTGGTAGCCAGCTGTGCCCCCCTTCCCCCAGTACATTGGTAACCAGCTGTGCCCCCCTTCCCCCAGTACATTGGTAGCCAGCTGTGCCCCCCTTGCCCCAGTACATTGGTAGCCAGCTGTGCCCCCCTTCCCCCAGTACATTGGTAGCCAGCTGTGCCCCCCTTCCCCCAGTACATTGGTAGCCAGCTGTGCCCCCCTTCCCCCAGTACATTGGTAGCCAGCTGTGCCCCCCTTCCCCCAGTACATTGGTAGCCAGCTGTGCCCCCCTTCCCCCAGTACACTGGTAGCCAGCTGTGCCCCACTTCCCCCAGTACATTGGTAGCCAGCTGTGCCCACCTTCCCCCAGTACACTGGTAGCCAGCTGTGCCCCCTTCCCCCAGTACATTGGAAGCCAGCTGTGCCCCCCTTCCCCCAGTACATTGGTAGCCAGCTGTGCCCCTTCCCCCAGTACATTGGTAGCCAGCTGTGCCCCCCTTCCCCCAGTACACTGGTAGCCAGCTGTGCCCCCCTTCCCCCAGTACATTGGTAGCCAGCTGTGCCCCTCTTCCCCCAGTACATTGGTAGCCAGCTGTGCCCCCCTTCCCCCAGTACATTGGTAGCCAGCTGTGCCCCCCTTCCCCCAGTACATTGGTAGCCAGCTGTGCCCCCCTTCCCCCAGTACACTGGTAGCCAGCTGTGCCCCCCTTCCTCCAGTACACTGGTAGCCAGCTGTGCCCCCCTTCCCCCAGTACACTGGTAGCCAGCTGTGCCCCCCAGTACATTGGTAGCCAGCTGTGCCCCCCTTCCCCCAGTACATTGGTAGCCAGCTGTGCCCCCTCCCACCAGTAAATTGGTAGCCAGCTGTGCCCCCTTCCCCCAGTACATTGGTAGCCAGCTGTGCCCCCCTCCCACCAGTAAATTGGTAGCCAGCTGTGCCCCCCTTCCCCCCGGTACATTGGTAGCCAGCTGTGCCCCCCTTCCCCCAGTACATTGGTAGCCAGCTGTGCCCCCCTTGCCCCCAGTACATTGGTAGCCAGCTGTGCCCCCCTTCCCCCAGGTACATTGATAGCCAGCTGTGCCCCCTTCCCCCAGTACACTGGTAGCCAGCTGTGCCCCCTTCCCCCAGTACATTGGTAGCCAGCTGTGCCCCCCTTCCCCCAGTACATTGGTAGCCAGCTGTGCCCCCTTCCCCCAGTACATTGGTAGCCAGCTGTGCCCCCTTCCCCCGGTACATTGGTAGCCAGCTGTGCCCCCTTCCCCCGGTACACTGGTAGCCAGCTGTGGCCCCCTTCCCCCGGTACAACCTGGTAGCCAGCTGTGGCCCCCTTCCCCCGGTACACTGGTAGCCAGCTGTGCCCCCCTTCCCCCGGTACACTGGTAGCCAGCTGTGCCCCCCTTCCCCCGGTACATTGGTAGCCAGCTGTGCCCCCTTCCCCCGGTACATTGGTAGCCAGCTGTGCCCACCTTCCCCGGTACATTGGTAGCCAGCTGTGCCCCCCTTCCCCCCCGGTACATGGTAGCCAGCTGTGGCCCCCCTTCCCCGGTACATTGGTAGTCAGCTGTGCCGCCCCTTCCCCCGGTACATTGGTAGCCAGCTGTGCCCCCCCTTCCCCCGGTACATTGGTAGCCAGCTGTGCCCCCCTTCCCCAAGTACATTGGTAGCCAGCTGTGCCCCCCTTCCCCCAGTACATTGGTAGCCAGCTGTGCCCCCCTTCCCCAGTACAACTGGTAGCCAGCTGTGCCACCCTTCCCCCCAGTACACTGGTAGCCAGCTGTGCCACCCTTCCCCAGTACATTGGTAAGCGCAGCTGTGCCCCCCTTCCCCCAGTACACTGGTAGCCAGCTGTGCCCCCTTCCCCCAGTACATTGGTAGCCAGCTGTGCCCCCCTTCCCCCAGTACATTGGTAGCCAGCTGTGCCGCCCTTGCCCCAGTACATTGGTAGCCCAGCTGTGCCCCCCTTCCCCCAGTACATTGGTAGTCAGCTGTGCCCCCCTTCCCCCAGTACATTGGTAGCCAGCTGTGCCCCCTTCCCCCAGTACATTGGTAGCCAGCTGTGCCCCCCTTCCCCCAGTACACTGGTAGCCAGCTGTGCCCCCCTTCCCCCAGTACATTGGTAGCCAGCTGTGCCCCCCTTCCCCCAGTACATTGGTAACCAGCTGTGCCCCCCTTCCCCCAGTACATTGGTAGCCAGCTGTGCCCCCCTTGCCCCAGTACATTGGTAGCCAGCTGTGCCCCCCTTCCCCCAGTACATTGGTAGCCAGCTGTGCCCCCCTTCCCCCAGTACATTGGTAGCCAGCTGTGCCCCCCTTCCCCCAGTACATTGGTAGCCAGCTGTGCCCCCCTTCCCCCAGTACATTGGTAGCCAGCTGTGCCCCCCTTCCCCAGTACACTGGTAGCCAGCTGTGCCCCACTTCCCCCAGTACATTGGTAGCGAGCTGTGCCCACCTTCCCCCAGTACACTGGTAGCCAGCTGTGCCCCCCTTCCCCCAGTACATTGGAAGCCAGCTGTGCCCCCCTTCCCCCAGTACATTGGTAGCCAGCTGTGCCCCCCTTCCCCCAGTACATTGGTAGCCAGCTGTGCCCCCCTTCCCCCAGTACACTGGTAGCCAGCTGTGCCCCCCTTCCCCCAGTACATTGGTAGCCAGCTGTGCCCCTCTTCCCCAGTACATTGGTAGCCAGCTGTGCCCCCCTTCCCCCAGTACATTGGTAGCCAGCTGTGCCCCCCTTCCCCCAGTACATTGGTAGCCAGCTGTGCCCCCCTTCCCCCAGTACACTGGTAGCCAGCTGTGCCCCCTTCCTCCAGTACACTGGTAGCCAGCTGTGCCCCCCTTCCCCCAGTACACTGGTAGCCAGCTGTGCCCCCCCAGTACATTGGTAGCCAGCTGTGCCCCCCTTCCCCCAGTACATTGGTAGCCAGCTGTGCCCCCTCCCACCAGTAAATTGGTAGCCAGCTGTGCCCCCCTTCCCCCAGTACATTGGTAGCCAGCTGTGCCCCCCTCCCACCAGTAAATTGGTAGCCAGCTGTGCCCCCCTTCCCCCGGTACATTGGTAGCCAGCTGTGCCCCCCTTCCCCCAGTACATTGGTAGCCAGCTGTGCCCCCCTTCCCCAGTACATTGGTAGCCAGCTGTGCCCCCCTTCCCCCAGTACATTGATAGCCAGCTGTGCCCCCCTTCCCCCAGTACACTGGTAGCCAGCTGTGCCCCCTTCCCCCAGTACATTGGTAGCCAGCTGTGCCCCCCTTCCCCAGTACATTGGTATCCAGCTGTGCCCCCCTTCCCCCAGTACATTGGTAGCCCGCTGTGCCCCCCTTCCCCCAGTACATTGGTAGCCAGCTGTGCCCCCCTTCCCCCAGTACATTCGTAGCCAGCTGTGCCCCCCTTCCCCCAGTACATTGGTAGCCAGCTGTGCCCCCTTCCCCCAGTACACTGGTAGCAAGCTGTGCCCCCCTTCCCCCAGTACACTGGTAGCCAGCTGTGCCCCCCTTCCCCCAGTACATTGGTAGCCAGCTGTGCCCCCCTTCCCCCAGTACATTGGTAGCCAGCTGTGCCCCCCTTCCCCCAGTACATTGGTAGCCAGCTGTGTCCCCCTTCCCCCAGTATACTGGTAGCCAGCTGTGCCCCCTTCCCCCAGTACACTGGTAGCCAGCTGTGCCCCCCTTCCCCCAGTACATTGGTAGCCAGCTGTGCCCCCCTTCCCCCAGTACATTGGTAGCCAGCTGTGCCCCCCTTCCCCCAGTACATTGGTAGCCAGCTGTGCCCCCTTCCCTCAGTACATTGGTAGCCAGCTGTGCCCCCCTTCCCCCAGTACATTGGTAGCCAGCTGTGCCCCCCTTCCCCCAGTACACTGGTAGCCAGCTGTGCCCCCCTTCCCCCCAGTACATTGGTAGCCAGCTGTGCCCCCCTTCCCCAGTACATTGGTAGCCAGCTGTGCCCCCCTTCCCCCAGTACATTGGTAGCCAGCTGTGCCCCCCTTCCCCCAGTACATTGATAGCCAGCTGTGCCCCCCTTCCCCCAGTACACTGGTAGCCAGCTGTGCCCCCCTTCCCCCAGTACATTGGTAGCCAGCTGTGCCCCCCTTCCCCCAGTACATTGGTAGCCAGCTGTGCCCCCCTTCCCCCAGTACATTGGTAGCCAGCTGTGCCCCCCTTGCCCCAGTACACTGGTAGCCAGCTGTGCCCTTCCCCCAGTACACTGGTAGCCAGCTGTGCCTCCCTTGCCCCAGTACACTGGTAGCCAGCTGTGCCCCCCTTCCCCCAGTACACTGGTAGCCAGCTGTGCCCCCCTTCCCCCAGTACACTGGTAGCCAGCTGTGCCCCCCTTCCCCCAGTACACTGGTAGCCAGCTGTGCCTCCCTTGCCCCAGTACACTGGTAGCCAGCTGTGCCCCCCTTCCCCCAGTACACTGGTAGCCAGCTGTGCCTCCCTTGCCCCAGTACACTGGTAGCCAGCTGTGCCCCCCTTCCCCCAGTACATTGGTAGCCAGCTGTGCCCCCCTTCCCCCAGTACATTGGTAGCCAGCTGTGCCCCCTTCCCCCAATACATTGGTAGCCAGCTGTGCCTCTATTCCCCCAGTACACTGGTAGCCAGCTGTGCCCCCCTTCCCCCAGTACACTGGTAGCCAGCTGTGCCCCCTTCCCCCAGTACACTGGTAGCCAGCTGTGCCCCCCTTCCCCCAGTACACTGGTAGCCAGCTGTGCCTCCCTTGCCCCAGTACACTGGTAGCCAGCTGTGCCCCCCTTCCCCCAGTACACTGGTAGCCAGCTGTGCCTCCCTTGCCCCAGTACACTGGTAGCCAGCTGTGCCCCCCTTCCCCCAGTACATTGGTAGCCAGCTGTGCCCCCCTTCCCCCAGTACATTGGTAGCCAGCTGTGCCCCCCTTCCCCCAATACATTGGTAGCCAGCTGTGCCCCCCTTCCCCCAGTACATTGGTAGCCAGCTGTGCCCCCCTTCCCCCAGTACATTGGTAGCCAGCTGTGCCCCCCTTCCCCAGTACATTGGTAACCAGCTCTGCCCCCCTTCCCCCAGTACATTGGTAGCCAGCTGTGCCCCCCTTGCCCCAGTACATTGGTAGCCAGCTGTGCCCCCCTTGCCCCAGTACATTGGTAGCCAGCTGTGCCCCCCTTCCCCCAGTACATTGGTAGCCAGCTGTGCCCCCTTCCCCCAGTACATTGGTAGCCAGCTGTGCCCCCCTTGCCCCAGTACATTGGTAGCCAGCTGTGCCCCCCTTGCCCCAGTACATTGGTAGCCAGCTGTGCCCCCTTCCCCCAGTACATTGGTAGCCAGCTGTGCCCCCCTTCCCCCAGTACATTGGTAGCCAGCTGTGCCCCCCTTCCCCCAGTACATTGGTAGCCAGCTGTGCCCCCCTTCCCCCAGTACACTGGTAGCCAGCTGTGCCCCACTTCCCCCAGTACATTGGTAGCCAGCTGTGCCCACCTTCCCCCAGTACACTGGTAGCCAGCTGTGCCCCCCTTCCCCCAGTACATTGGTAGCCAGCTGTGCCCCCCTTCCCCCAGTACATTGGTAGCCAGCTGTGCCCCCCTTCCCCCAGTACATTGGTAGCCAGCTGTGCCCCCCTTCCCCCAGTACACTGGTAGCCAGCTGTGCCCCCCTTCCCCCAGTACATTGGTAGCCAGCTGTGCCCCTCTTCCCCAGTACATTGGTAGCCAGCTGTGCCCCCCTTCCCCCAGTACATTGGTAGCCAGCTGTGCCCCCCTTCCCCCAGTACATTGGTAGCCAGCTGTGCCCCCCTTCCCCCAGTACACTGGTAGCCAGCTGTGCCCCCCTTCCTCCAGTACACTGGTAGCCAGCTGTGCCCCCTTCCCCCAGTACACTGGTAGCCAGCTGTGCCCCCCCAGTACATTGGTAGCCAGCTGTGCCCCCCTTCCCCCAGTACATTGGTAGCCAGCTGTGCCCCCTCCCACCAGTAAATTGGTAGCCAGCTGTGCCCCCCTTCCCCCAGTACATTGGTAGCCAGCTGTGCCCCCCTCCCACCAGTAAATTGGTAGCCAGCTGTGCCCCCCTTCCCCCGGTACATTGGTAGCCAGCTGTGCCCCCCTTCCCCCGGTACATTGGTAGCCAGCTGTGCCCCCCTTCCCCCAGTACATTGGTAGCCAGCTGTGCCCCCCTTCCCCCAGTACATTGATAGCCAGCTGTGCCCCCCTTCCCCCAGTACACTGGTAGCCAGCTGTGCCCCCTTCCCCAGTACATTGGTAGCCAGCTGTGCCCCCCTTCCCCCAGTACATTGGTAGCCAGCTGTGCCCCCCTTCCCCCAGTACATTGGTAGCCAGCTGTGCCCCCCTTCCCCCAGTACATTGGTAGCCAGCTGTGCCCCCCTTCCCCCAGTACATTGGTAGCCAGCTGTGCCCCCTTCCCCCAGTACATTGGTAGCCAGCTGTGCCCCCCTTCCCCCAGTACATTGGTAGCCAGCTGTGCCCCCCTTCCCCCAGTACATTGGTAGCCAGCTGTGCCCCCCTTCCCCCAGTACACTGGTAGCCAGCTGTGCCCCCCTTCCCCCAGTACACTGGTAGCCAGCTGTGCCCCCCTTCCCCCAGTACATTGGTAGCCAGCTGTGCCCCCCTTCCCCCAGTACATTGGTAGCCAGCTGTGCCCCCCTTCCCCCAGTACATTGGTAGCCAGCTGTGTCCCCCTTCCCCCAGTACACTGGTAGCCAGCTGTGCCCCCCTTCCCCCAGTACACTGGTAGCCAGCTGTGCCCCCCTTCCCCCAGTACATTGGTAGCCAGCTGTGCCCCCCTTCCCCAGTACATTGGTAGCCAGCTGTGCCCCCCTTCCCTCAGTACATTGGTAGTCAGCTGTGCCCCCCTTCCCCCAGTACATTGGTAGCCAGCTGTGCCCCCCTTCCCCCAGTACACTGGTAGCCAGCTGTGCCCCCCTTCCCCCAGTACATTGGTAGCCAGCTGTGCCCCCCTTCCCCAGTACATTGGTAGCCAGCTGTGCCCCCCTTCCCCCAGTACATTGGTAGCCAGCTGTGCCTCCCTTGCCCCAGTACACTGGTAGCCAGCTGTGCCTCTATTCCCCCAGTACACTGGTAGCCAGCTGTACCCCCCTTCCCCCAGTACACTGGTAGCCAGCTGTGCCCCCCTTCCCCCAGTACACTGGTAGCCAGCTGTGCCCCCCTTCCCCCAGTACACTGGTAGCCAGCTGTGCCTCCCTTGCCCCAGTACACTGGTAGCCAGCTGTGCCCCCCTTCCCCCAGTACACTGGTAGCCAGCTGTGCCTCCCTTGCCCCAGTACACTGGTAGCCAGCTGTGCCTCCCTTGCCCCAGTACACTGGTAGCCAGCTGTGCCCCCCTTCCCCAGTACATTGGTAGCCAGCTGTGCCCCCCTTCCCCCAGTACATTGGTAGCCAGCTGTGCCTCCCTTCCCCCAATACATTGGTAGCCAGCTGTGCCTCTATTCCCCCAGTACACTGGTAGCCAGCTGTGCCCCCCTTCCCCCAGTACATTGGTAGCCAGCTGTGCCCCCCTTCCCCCAGTACATTGGTAGCCAGCTGTGCCCCCCTTTCCCCCAGTACATTGGTAGCCAGCTGTGCCCCCCTTCCCTCAGTACATTGGTAGTCAGCTGTGCCCCCCCTTCCCCCAGTACATTGGTAGCCAGCTGTGCCCCCCTTCCCCCAGTACACTGGTAGCCAGCTGTGCCCCCCTTCCCCCAGTACATTGGTAGCCAGCTGTGCCCCCCTTCCCCAGTACATTGGTAGCCAGCTGTGCCCCCTTCCCCCAGTACATTGGTAGCCAGCTGTGCCCCCCTTCCCCCAGTACATTGGTAGCCAGCTGTGCCCCCTTCCCCCAGTACATTGGTAGCCAGCTGTGCCTCTATTCCCCCAGTACATTGGTAGCCAGCTGTGCCCCCCTTCCCCCAGTACATTGGTAGCCAGCTGTGCCCCCTTCCCCCAGTACATTGGTAGCCAGCTGTGCCCCCTTCCCTCAGTACATTGGTAGTCAGCTGTGCCCCCCTTCCCCCAGTACATTGGTAGCCAGCTGTGCCCCCCTTCCCCCAGTACACTGGTAGCCAGCTGTGCCCCCCTTCCCCCAGTACATTGGTAGCCAGCTGTGCCCCCTTCCCCCAGTACATTGGTAGCCAGCTGTGCCCCCCTTCCCCCAGTACATTGGTAGCCAGCTGTGCCCCCCTTCCCCCAGTACATTGATAGCCAGCTGTGCCCCCCTTCCCCCAGTACACTGGTAGCCAGCTGTGCCCCCCTTCCCCCAGTACATTGGTAGCCAGCTGTGCCCCCCTTCCCCCAGTACATTGGTAGCCAGCTGTGCCCCCCTTCCCCCAGTACATTGGTAGCCAGCTGTGCCCCCCTTGCCCCAGTACACTGGTAGCCAGCTGTGCCCCCCTTCCCCCAGTACACTGGTAGCCAGCTGTGCCTCCCTTGCCCCAGTACACTGGTAGCCAGCTGTGCCCCCCTTCCCCCAGTACATTGGTAGCCAGCTGTGCCCCCCTTCCCCCAGTACATTGGTAGCCAGCTGTGCCTCTATTCCCCCAGTACATTGGTAGCCAGCTGTGCCTCTATTCCCCCAGTACATTGGTAGCCAGCTGTGCCCCCCTTCCCCAGTACATTGGTAGCCAGCTGTGCCCCCCTTCCCCAGTACATTGGTAGCCAGCTGTGCCCCCTTCCCCCAGTACATTGGTAGCCAGCTGTGCCCCCCTTCCCCCAGTACATTGGTAGCCAGCTGTGCCCCCTTCCCCCAGTACATTGGTAGCCAGCTGTGCCTCTATTCCCCCAGTACATTGGTAGCCAGCTGTGCCCCCCTTCCCCCAGTACATTGGTAGCCAGCTGTGCCCCCTTCCCCCAGTACATTGGTAGCCAGCTGTGCCCCCCTTCCCCCAGTACATTGGTAGCCAGCTGTGCCCCCCTTCCCCCAATACATTGGTAGCCAGCTGTGCCTCTATTCCCCCAGTACATTGGTAGCCAGCTGTGCCTCTATTCCCCCAGTACATTGGTAGCCAGCTGTGCCCCCCTTCCCCCAGTACATGGTAGCCAGCTGTGCCCCCTTCCCCCAGTACATTGGTAGCCAGCTGTGCCCCCCTTCCCCCAGTACATTGGTAGCCAGCTGTGCCCCCCTTCCCCCAGTACATTGGTAGCCAGCTGTGCCTCTATTCCCCCAGTACATTGGTAGCCAGCTGTGCCCCCCTTCCCCCAGTACACTGGTAGCCAGCTGTGCCCCCCTTCCCCCAGTACATTGGTAGCCAGCTGTGCCTCTATTCCCCCAGTACACTGGTAGCCAGCTGTGCCCCCCTTCCCCCAGTACATTGGTAGCCAGCTGTGCCCCCCTTCCCCCGGTACATTGGTAGCCAGCTGTGCCCCCCTTCCCCCGGTACATTGGTAGCCAGCTGTGCCCCCCTTCCCCCAGTACACTGGTAGCCAGCTGTGCCCCCCTTCCCCCAGTACATTGGTAGCCAGCTGTGCCCCCTTCCCCCAGTACATTGGTAGCCAGCTGTGCCCCCCTTCCCCCAGTACATTGGTAGCCAGCTGTGCCCCCCTTCCCCCAGTACATTGATAGCCAGCTGTGCCCCCCTTCCCCCAGTACACTGGTAGCCAGCTGTGCCCCCTTCCCCCAGTACATTGGTAGCCAGCTGTGCCCCCCTTCCCCCAGTACATTGGTAGCCAGCTGTGCCCCCTTCCCCCAGTACATTGGTAGCCAGCTGTGCCCCCCTTGCCCCAGTACACTGGTAGCCAGCTGTGCCCCCCTTCCCCCAGTACACTGGTAGCCAGCTGTGCCTCCCTTGCCCCAGTACACTGGTAGCCAGCTGTGCCCCCCTTCCCCCAGTACATTGGTAGCCAGCTGTGCCCCCCTTCCCCCAGTACATTGGTAGCCAGCTGTGCCTCTATTCCCCAGTACATTGGTAGCCAGCTGTGCCTCTATTCCCCCAGTACATTGGTAGCCAGCTGTGCCCCCTTCCCCAGTACATTGGTAGCCAGCTGTGCCCCCCTTCCCCCAGTACATTGGTAGCCAGCTGTGCCCCCTTCCCCCAGTACATTGGTAGCCAGCTGTGCCCCCTTCCCCAGTACATTGGTAGCCAGCTGTGCCCCCTTCCCCCAGTACATTGGTAGCCAGCTGTGCCTCTATTCCCCAGTACATTGGTAGCCAGCTGTGCCCCCCCTTCCCCCAGTACATTGGTAGCCAGCTGTGCCCCCTTCCCCCAGTACATTGGTAGCCAGCTGTGCCCCCCTTCCCCCAGTACATTGGTAGCCAGCTGTGCCCCCCTTCCCCCAATACATTGGTAGCCAGCTGTGCCTCTATTCCCCCAGTACATTGGTAGCCAGCTGTGCCTCTATTCCCCCAGTACATTGGTAGCCAGCTGTGCCCCCCTTCCCCCAGTACATTGGTAGCCAGCTGTGCCCCCTTCCCCCAGTACATTGGTAGCCAGCTGTGCCCCCCTTCCCCCAGTACATTGGTAGCCAGCTGTGCCCCCCTTCCCCCAGTACATTGGTAGCCAGCTGTGCCTCTATTCCCCCAGTACATTGGTAGCCAGCTGTGCCCCCCTTCCCCCAGTACACTGGTAGCCAGCTGTGCCCCCCTTCCCCAGTACATTGGTAGCCAGCTGTGCCTCTATTCCCCCAGTACACTGGTAGCCAGCTGTGCCCCCCTTCCCCCAGTACATTGGTAGCCAGCTGTGCCCCCCTTCCCCCGGGGTACATTGGTAGCCAGCTGTGCCCCCCTTCCCCCAGTACATTGGTAGCCAGCTGTGCCGCCCTTCCCCCAGTACATTGGTAGCCAGCTGTGCCCCCCTTCCCCCAATACACTGGTAGCCAGCTGTGCCCCCCTTCCCCCAGTACATTGGTAGCCAGCTGTGCCCCCCTTCCCCCAATACACTGGTAGCCAGCTGTGCCCCCCTTCCCCCAATACACTGGTAGCCAGCTGTGCCCCCCTTCCCCCAGTACACTGGTAGCCAGCGTCTTGGGCAGCGGCGGCTTCGCGCTCCCCCTTCCCGGATGACAACTCGGCTAAATACACAACTCCTGTTACTGATATAAGAATCTCTTTTCACGTTTCACTGCATGCCAGCAGCCTTCATAGCGGCAATCCCCCGCACCGCTCTGTGTCCCTGGGCGCTATCTAGCCCACTGAGGGCGGACTCTCAGGCTTATAAAGGCGCAGGACTGTACTAATAACACGGGGGTGTTTATAGAATCGCGGCAGCTAGTGACAAGCAAAAGCATTCAGGAACCCCCCTTGCTGATACTGCAACATATTGCATGATACGAAAGCAGCGCCAAAATCTCTGACAGATCTTCCCCTTCTCACCTTACCAGCAATGTCCTGGCAACTAGAACACTGAACAAGGAACTACATTTCCCATCATGCGTCACCCGAAACGGCGCTTTCTGTCTCCGCCCCCTCGCAACGCCTACTGGAACCGGCTTGTGATTGGCTAGAGGCGGGACAAAGTAGGACGCGCTCGTTTTTCTCTTGTAGTGACTGACTTGGCTGTGACGGAGTTAGATTCTTACGACTACATTTAGCGAGTTGTGGGCTGATAACGCTCATCCGTAGGATAAAATCGATGAAAATAGTTCAGGGTTGATCCTTACATACTAATATACATCACAGTACGTGCCAAAATTCTATTTAAAGCGAAAGGGCTGCCATAGCTTGTTGTAAAGTGAAGCCCCATATGTGTTTAGTGGAAACTTGTCAGTGTGGTGGAGTAGCTATGAAGGATCAGTTCAGTGTAAAAATGGAACTGGGTGTAACCCCTTTTTGGCTGTAACCCAGGCAAAGCACGGCTAGTATAGGCTAGTATAGGTTTAGAGCATGGGGCACATGCCACTCAATCCTTCAGGATGGGCCTTTGCTATGTGGAAGGGACCAAACGGAGCTATGGTGTAGTGCAACTACAACCCACTGTATCCGTGTGCAGTGCAGAATAACATGGGCGCCAGAAGGTTCTTGCAATTTGAACAATAAAATCGTTTATTGTTAGAGACAATCAGTATGTAGGGTTATTGCAATGTACTCACATACGGCAGTTAGAATAGTAACAGGGTGCACACCCATTTCCCTCCAACTCCTCTTGAGTCTGGGCAGGATCAGTGCCACCTGGTCAGTTGTCCACCCTTTGGAACAAACAGATTGGATACCACACTCCTCAGGTTGAATACCTCCAGCCCTCAGGCTCCCACAGCAACTCTGGATCAGGGTTTAGGTACTGCCTGCCTCCTATGTCTAAACTGTGGCCCTATGCTGAGGCAACAGTGCCTGTATGGAAGGGTACTACCAACTACTTTCCTTGGTGGAGCCAAAACTGCTCTTGCTTCCTTCCCTCACTATCTCACTTTCCTAGAAAGTGCTCGACACAACTTACTATCTAACTGGATCTTCTTCACGGGGTCCCTGTCCCCGACTTCTCTAGAGTATATGAAAACTGTAGGGTGAATGGCTTTACTGGGGCCCTGTTGATCTCAGGGTCAGTGGAACTTCCACCTGGGTTAGCAGATGCAGGATTTACATAGGAACCATTTTATGCAATAAATTTTTAGAGAGACCCACATTGTTCTGGGGTATAGTTTTCCTTTAACAGATAGGTATTATAACGGTGGAACTATAGGTATAATTGGATGGAGCACGCCAAGACAGCTATATTAATAAAAATAAAAAAAACTTTTATTTCTAGCTTCCATTAAAAACATGTTGCAAAAATAGAAGAACTGAAATCCCCCAGCTTGGCGCGTTTCATGGCTCAAGGCCACTTCATCAGAAGCTATATTATAACGGTGGAAAGAATTGTTTAGTATTAGTTCTATACTAATAATATAGAAGGATACACCTAACCACAAGTTGGCGCTAATGTTTCTAGTGACGGCGATTGATGGCTTTATAAGGAACCCGAAAGCCTCATCAGTAAAAGCTTTATGATTGACACATGACTTAGGGTTGCTGAAACCCATGGCCTGGATTCATTAACATTATACTTTGGGAGCCATTATTAAAGGACTGTACTGTGTGTATTATAACCACGTGGAACAATGAGATATTAGTTGCTGCCTTCAGGCTTCGTCTTCTAACCTGTTGGCTAGAGAGCTTGCTGCAAATAAAGAACCTTATTTCTCCTGCGTATACAAGTAGTTGCCTGGCAGTTGGAGCTTCAAGGTTAAAATGGACAAAGCTCTGCTAGCTCCATGATTTCCAGTGTGTTCTAGAATCACTTTCTGATCACCATTCCCTCGAGGACCCATACAACTGGGAGCAGCACATGGGCCTACATTAGGTCAGCTTTCTTGCCGCGCCAGGGCCCCAACTTTAAAACATACCTCAGGCTACAATGTTAATAATCTTTGACTACATTTCATTTTAAAGGAGACATATCCTAAAAAAATTATGAATGTACCAGTGAATTATACTTCTCTAAATATAGAAGGATTGTGCTTAAAAAAGTTGTGTTTCGGACTGATTTATTAAGAAATTCCACCAAAACCCCAGTAGCCCCGCCCATTTGTTCCACTTCCTGCTGGCTGAATTCTCTGGATGTGCAGGGGGTCTGGCGGCACTCAATACACTGCACTGTAGGACAAGAACCAATCAGCAGCTAGGCGGACCTGATAGGGAACTAAAGCCTGTCTGTGCTTGTGTGAGTGCAGGGCTGTGATTGGCTATCTCCTTCCTACTGTGCTTCTGGCAGGGACTGTTGGTACACGCCCATTTCTCATTTGAAACAGGGACAGAGAACTGAGAGGATCTATAGGGAGCTCCAATAAAGGGGCCATTTTTGTAGACACTATTCAACTTTAGCACAAAGTGAAACCAGCGCCATATATTATCCATAATTGCTTAAAAAATTAGGGTTTTCCCATTTATCCAATATTTCTCATTTAAGAATCAAGTTACAGTTATTAATTTACTAGCTACAGGCACGGGACAAGGCACAAGTGGTATGGGGCATAGGGGGCGTCGATAAACCAACATCAGGGGTGAGATCAAGTTCCTCCCCAGGAGGAATGTGAAGTTCTGCAGGAGGCTTGTGAAGAACAGGAACAGTTCCATTCTAGCCAAATTCTCTCCGGCACAGCTTCTGCGACCTAATTTACGGGATGAAAATATATTCTTTAATTACTGAAAATGTTAATTACTTATTTTTCAAGCAGGACTTTCAGGACTCTATGGAGACCCTTAGAGAACGTTTAACCCCACCCTTAAAGTTATATCAATTTATAGAGACTTGTACACTATTATTTGTTAATAATGTAACCCAGTCACTTTTTTTTGCAGCTACTGGAGTCTATAAGCATTTTTTTCTCAGTAAAACCTGGTGAAAGATTTCGCTCATTACTACATAGCAACCAGTCAACATGTAGCATTTACTGGTCACCTGTTTAAATCCAAGCATCTTAATGGTTGCTAAGGGTTACTGCACATAGGCAAACTACGTAGCTTTTATTATATATGGGGGCAAGCACAGTCACCCTTCAGTACCTGCTGAAAAGGGAATGGACGCCTCATTTATCAAAAAAAAGTCCTTCTGAGTCGAGAAAATGCTGAGGGTAAAATTCTTCTGGTTTTTCAAAGTAGGTCTCATCTTGCAGTACAGATGCCAGCAATGGGATCACTTGGGTGCCCTAAAAATAAATGTTAAAAGCCCCCATAATTGAAAGTCCCTTTGTAAAAACATACACAATGCACAAAAAATGTCTGTTATTGCTCTGCTCAGTTATTTTACTTTGGCCTATGGGATAAATATTTGCTGGGGAAAAGAAGCAATGTAATACTATTAGTTCACAATATAATGTCTCCATCCAAAGTACCAGCATCTGTCCATACTCTGCATCCACAAACAACCTGAGCAACTCCACTCCATGTCCCATCCCACAGCACCAGCCTCATCCAATCCCAACATCTCTTTTTACCCTGCCTTTAGCAAAAATCCCAGCAACCCATTTCCATAAATGGCAGTATCTCAAAAGATCTGAACAGAAAAAGCAGAAAAAAAGTTGCAAAAAAAAATGGAAAAACGCTGCTTTTTGGTATTGTCACACCATAACCGCAACTTTTTCATATTGTCATACAAAAGCCAGCATCAAAAACCCTTTGAAAACCACGAAGCAAAGAAAGATCTTCCAGTTGTAAAAGGGACACCTGCCATGGACTTCTACATGATTTCGACAGGTCTTATTATGTATTTTCCCATTTGGGTTTGTTGGATTGTTGTGTTTTTGGTGTTTTTTTCCTGCAAAAAATTGGGTTTGGGTTTCAAAAAACCCAAACCCAAAAAATCAAGTTTTAGTATATGCCCCCCTTTGTCTCATTCTGCAGTTCCATTTTCACCCTCACTATGTATACACCCACAATACACGTCTTCCCACACTCTTCACTTACGAGACCTCACAACGTATCTCTTCCACATCCAAGTATTTTAAACTTTAGTTGCAAGACCACGTTTCTATGTGGAATATTACAGATATATCTCAATATCTGCTACATGACCCCATCAGAACTCCTTGCAAATTGCTACAATGCCTTCACTCACAAAACCAACACTAACCCACAATTCTATAAGATTCGTAATCCATTCGGTCGGGGCCATGGATTCGGCCGGAACCGAATCCTTCAAAAAAAGACTGGATTCGGCCCGAATCCTGAACCAAATCCGGGATTCAGAGCATCACTAGACAATATGCTGATTATTATTTTTATAGTTACTAACATCAAAAACAGAATTAAGCCCCTTGGGATGTCTCGTGTTGAAAAGAAATATCCATATAACCTCAGAACGTAAAAAGCCTTACATACATGTCTGTACGCCTATCATCAGGAAGCACCCGGTCAATAACCTGAATTTCTAACAACGATACATTAGACTGGTAACATTGTATAAAGTGCCTGGCCACAGGACTGCTACTATCACTAGTAACTATGCCTATTATGTTCTCGCATTCTACTCTTAAGAGAATGGATCGTGCAGCCAACATACTGAATCCCACACTTTAATCAAGTCAAAAGGTAAACAACATGCCGCGTGTTGCAATTGGCATAGAAGCACATATCGAAAGATCTCCCAGTTACCGTACTACAAAAGCTCGTAGATTGCTTTACATAAGTACATGTAACGCACTTACGAGCCCCACAACAATAAGTCCCTTTCGTGTTCAGCCAGGTGGTTTTAGGAGGTCGGGATTTCCACAAAATCAGTGAAAGTAAATTCCCCAATGTGGGAGCTCTCCGGGCAACAAACTTAAAGCCATCTCTCAAAACTGCCGCCAAATCCGGATCATTATATAAAACTGGAATTAAATCATTTATTATTGGCCTAATTTTATAAAATTGATTACTATAAGCGGTTATAAAGGTGCGTGGCCGGTTGTCACTGTTACTTCTAACCTGGCAACTGTCTCTCCTATTGGCAAGCAAAATCGCTCTTTCGGTTTGCAAAGCCTTAGTAAAGGCTGCTGACAATGACCTCATACTATATCCCCGATTGAGAAACCTATCTCGTAAGAGAATCGATTGTTCCAAAAAAGCCTTGTCACTGCTGCAATTCCTCCGCAGGTGATAAAACTGCCCCAAAGGAATACCTCTGAACATATGACCTGGATGACAAGAATCGGCTCTTAGTAAGGAGTTACCAGCACATGCCTTTCTAAGGATTGAAACTGCTGCCAATCTTTCAGCTTACAGCTACACCCCCCAAACATAGTCATGGGGTCAGCCTGAATGAAAATATGATGATTGTTGGATGCCCAAAAGTGGGCAGCGATACAAACTGCCAATCAGATTTTATCCATTACCTTTCAATGGGGGAATTCAACCTGCTGCCATTCTCCCAGGGTCCCCAAACTCACCACAGCTGGTCACTGGGGGACTGCATTGTTAGGTTTAAAAAAGTGGGTGAAGCCACAGACAGCCAATCAGATTTAGTTCATTGATTTTAATGGGGAAATTTAAAGTTCTGCCATTCTCACAAATTTAATACCAGTGTCCCCAAACTTTTTACAGTTGGCCACTGGGGACTAAGGTTAAAGGGTAGAAAAAGTGGGCAGAGCCACCAACAGCCAATCAGATTTCACCAATTGAATTTGATTGGTTTATATTTATATTGCTGCCTTTCTCACACTATTTACACCAAGGTTCCCAAACTTTGCAAAGTCAGTCAATAGGTGACGACGTATTTAAGGTTAGAAAAAGTGGATGGAGCCAGGGCCGCCATCAGAAATCACGGGGCCCCTCACAACAAAATTTCTGGGCCCTCCTCCTCCCACGCCCTGCCCCCAATGGCCCCTCCCATCAGTACAAAGGACACACAAACATTGGTAGCCAGGGACCCCCTAATACATTGGTGCCAAGAGCAGTGTCCCCATATACATTGGTGCCAAGAGTAGTGCCCCCCTAATACATTGGTGCCAAGAGCAGTCCCCCCTATTACATTGGTGCCAAGAGCAGTGCCCCCCTAATACATTGGTGCCAAGAGCAGTGCCCCCCTAATACATTGGTGCCCAGCAGCAGTGCCCCCATATACATCGGTGCCCAGCAACAGTGCCCCCTAATACATTGGTGCTCAGCAGCAGTGCCCCCATATATATTGGTGCCCAGCAGCAGTGCCCCCTAATACATTGGTGCTCAGCAGCAGTGCCCCCTAATACATTAGTGCTCAGCAGCAGTGCCCCCTAATACATTGGTGCTCAGCAGCAGTGCCCCCTAATACATTGGTGCTCAGCAGCAGTGCCCCCTAATACATTGGTGCCCAGCAGCAGTGCCCCTAATACATTGGTGCCCAGCAGCAGTGCCCCCTAATACATTGGTGCCCAGCAGCAGTGCGCCATATACATTGGTGCCCAGCAGCAGTGCCCCCAAATACATTGGTGCCCAGCAGCAGTGGCCCCATATATATTGGTGCCCAGCAGCAGTGCCCCCTAATACATTGGTGCCCAGCAGCAGTGCCCCCATATACATTGGTGCCCAGCAACAGTGCCCCCATATACATTGGTGCCCAGCAGCAGTGCCCCCATATACATTGGTGCCCAGCAGCAGTGCCCCCTAACACATTGGTGGTCAGTGTGCCCCGAGCCCCCCCTAACACATTGGCGACCTGCAGCAGTTTTACTTCGGCTTCTCCGTTGGCTCCTCCGGCATCTTCAGCGGCGTCTTCAGCGCATCTTCAGTGGAATCTTCGGATCCTTCACAGACGACGCCTCTGCACTTATGTCTCCATGCTAATGGACACAGGCCCTTTTATAAGGTTGTGCCCCGTGCGTACTGTTGTCACATGTACACACGGGGCGCAACCATCCAGATGACCAATGACAGGGCCCAGATTTTATTAAAGGGACAGCTTTCCCCGCTGTGCCCCTCTGATGGTGGCCCTGGATGGAGCCACCAACAGCCAATCACATTTCACCTATTTACTTTCAATGGTGAAATGTAAAATGCTTTCAGTCTCACAATTTTTACGCCTGAGTCCCCAAACTTTGCAGAGTTGGTCACTAGGAAAAGTGGGTTGGGCCACTAACAGCCAATCAGATTTCAACCATTGAATTTCATTGGCTTAAATATAAAATGCTGTCATTCTCACACTATTTATGCCAGGGTGCCCATTTTTTGTCACTGGGTGACTTCAACTCAAGGTTAGAAAAAGTGGGCAGAGCCACCAACATCCAATAAAAATTTACCTAGTGACTTTCATTGGTTTAAATTTAAACTTTAACTATTGATCCTAGGGTCCCTTAACTAGTTATAGCTAGAGTTAGTCACTGGGTAACTGCAGTTCCAGGTTAGAAAAAGTGGGCGGAGCCACCAACCACCAATCAGATTTCATTCAGTGACTTTACGTTTTTCAAAGCAACATGAAGTTTGTTTTCAAACTTCCCTTTCTAGTTAAATACTGATGGTTTCTGTGGGATATTGCCAGGCAGGCTTGCAATTTATTCCTTGCATGCATCAAATACACACTGCCTTGTTGCCACCTATTACATAAGTACGTACTAGAGTTGTACATTGTCCTGGTGTCTTTGTGTTTCTGTGTCATCTCTCTTATCTGTTGTTCTCTATATTCTCACCTGATTTTCTGTTTACTGACCCTGGCTCATCTTCTGGATTCTCTGCTTGCCTCCACCTCGACCCTGTTACTGACCTGCTTTAACTCCGCCTGCCCTGACCTTGGCCTGTTTTTCTGATAATTCGCCCTCTGGCTTCTCTGCCTCAAGACTGTGTGTTTTGTATTGTGGTGAGCTGCACAAAATAAAATGCTCCTACCTTGAGTTCCAGTGAAGTAAGTCCCTTATTGGGCTTAGGGTGATGTACACCATGGAGATACATAATCTGTAAAAGTCAGATGTCATTTGGGGTGTACACTATGGGTAAATAGGGCTTCACACCAGCATCCAACTTGATAAACCGGTGTGCATCATCTCTTTGCTGTCCTCAGAGTGTACTATCCTTTAACATCTATATCTGCATTTGTGTGTATAACCCTGCTGATTAATTTGTCTCTGACAATAAACTTGTCTATAGTTCAACTGCGCCCATCTTTGCTAAATTGCATTGCACACAGCTACAGTGAGTTGTAGTTTTACTACATCCTTGCTCCACATGGTCTCTTCTACAAGCCAAACGCTCACCAAATTAGACTACAGGTCCGGGTGCTTATGCCCCGAACCGCTCGCTCTGTAGGTATTCAGTCTTCATATAAGTGGAGTTAATATACTACGTACAGTTGTGAACGGTTTGATATACACTCACCACTTCCTCTCAGTGGCCCGGGTGCAATACCCCAGACCCGCAGCAAAGGAAAACACAAGCTGGTGATGTTTCTACACCTGATTTGAGGTTGCATGTACACCATGCTCTAATCCATATTAGCCTGGGTTTTGTCTATTTTATAGCCAAATAGGGATTACATTAGCTTCAACTTTGATGTAGAAATGTATGCCTTCAAGTACATAGGCTGCTATACTTCAACATTTAGTTTATAAAAGTATTTGATAGCCGAAACAGGTATAATACACTGATTTGTTGTGGTGCTGGAACACTGTTTACAGCAAACATTTTACAAAAATACTTTTGTTTTTGTCCTTTTGCTTTTCCAAATAAACTGAGCATCAAACAACTGCCAGTGACTGACATTCTATAAATGCAAAAAGAAAGTGTTAGTAATATATTTCAGATTATATCATTCCTTTGGTGCTAAATACAACTAACTAATTAACGGTATATAATATATAGGGAATGTGAAGGAGTTAGCCATCCCCACTGTGGGGAAGTATAACATTTTCCCTGTGGGAAGGAGATGTTTCCATTTGGCCCAGGGATAATCACTACTGCAGTTGTGTTCATACAAATTTCCCTCAGTCAGTTGCACATTAAACCCAATTCATTAAAGAAGCTTAAGTCAAAAAGCATCCTTCCTGCCTTCTCTTCCAAATCGAGCACAGTTGCACCTACTGACAAAGGGAAACCCTGGAGCACAGAAAGGCTAGGGTCTCAGACTGCTCAGAAATTTCAGTGTCGTTGGTAAAAAATACGTGGTCTTTACTAGCACATTGGGGTAATAGGTATTGTGGTGGAGAAGGCCTCTCTGGCCATGGTGAACCCTATGATTGTGGAGTAAATGGAGTAGGACCCTGCTTTGGTGATAAGGCTTTAGCGAGATCTACAGATTTGAGAACTTCCATAGTTTCCTTCAGAGTAGTATAGGAATAATTGTTTCTCATAATGTGTAAATATCAATTTCAGGGGAGAAACCCCAGTCATAACGTATCTCATGAGATTGCAAAATTGTTAAAGCAGGCTTAAAGTCCCATCCGGTGGGCCAATGTTAGAGGAGCCAAATCAATGAATAGTTGTACTGGGTGACTTTGAAATTTGAGAGGTTGAGACTCTCTAGAAGCTTTCATAATAGCCTGTTTGGTTCGATGACAATGCCATTTTAGAATAATGTCTTGTGGTTGGTCAGTTTCTGGAGGTTTTCCCAAAGATCTGTGGATCCGATCAATGTGTAGAAATTGAGAAGGTGAGTCTGGTAAAAAAGTGGCAAGCCATCCTTGTATTTCTGTCTCCAAGTTTTTATATGATTCTGGAACTCCTCTTATTCGTATATTGTCTACGGGACCTATTCTCCAAGTCCTCTAATTTCAATTGGTCAAGAACCTGTTGTTGAAGTTGAAACAGGTCTGTTTCCAGCTTCATACAACAGTTATTGTATCCTCCATCCTGAATTTAAGCAAATCTGTACATCTTGCCAATTCTTTAATTGCAGTATATAAAACAGATGTAATTTGGGCAGTAGCTTTATGCATTTCTGCCCATAATACTACTTTAATTTTTTTAAATAAGTCACTGTCAGGATGATCTGGAATTGGAGTGTTGGTCTGAGTAAAGGTGGGATGCAGGAACTACATGTTCCAAATCTTCTGCATCAGAATTGTGTGGAGATTGTATATTTCAGCCAGGTTTTTGCTATAAAAAAGCATTGATAGGTTTTGTAGATAGAGTTTGTAAGTTCAGCTTCTTTCTTTGCTCAGCCCATAACTGGGAGTGTTGGCTATGACTTTAATTGCAAAATACAACATTTCTTATCTCCACTATGTAACTATCAAGAGAGGATACAGGCCAATGAAAGTTATAACAGTGTCCAGCTGTAGTATAAATTAGGTATAGATTAAGTATAAATTATAGAATATTATGGTTCCACCTCATGGTAACAGACAAGAGCTACAAGCCAATCCGAAATCCACTTATAACAGGTGCAAAGTGATATAGCATAGTAACTTCTCAAAGGGTTTTAGCAGATCTCAAATCCATTTGAACAGTTATGCTTTTACTTTTTAGGGGCAGATTTATCAAAATGTGAGTTTAAAGGTTAATACATAAAAACTCACCCACTTTCTATTCATTCCTATGGGATTTTTAGAAGTGTATTTATCAAATGGTGAGTTCTAACTTTCATTCATAAATTGGCTTCTAAAAATCCCATAGGAAGGAATAGAACATGGGTGAGTTTTTATGTATTAACCTTTAAACTCACATTTTGATAAATCTGCCTCTTTGATCGACCCCTTTAAATATTCTATGAAACATTCAAATGCCTCTTCTCATTTATGTCAGAAAACTTTCCAGAACACATATTACATCATTTAAACAGCCTCCTGTTCTAGCAGTTTTAGCTTTTAAGTCTGGGACACACAGAGCATTTTGTCTGCCAGGGAAGCTAAAATGCCCCTTTACCTTTCCCCATAAAATGAAATGAAATCACCTTGAGTAGTGATGAGCGGATCTGTCCCGTTTCGCCATAAAATTTGCGAAATGGCAAAAAAATTTTTTGTTGCTTGATTTTTTTCTTGTCGCCTGTGTCTTTTTTGTCACCTGCGTCTATTTTTTTGTCGCCCGCGTCTATTACTTTTGTCACCTGCACTTTTTTTACGCGACCGCGCCCAATTTTGACATGACCATAACTTTTTTTGACGCGACCGTGCCCAATTTTGACGCGACCCATTTGACGTGCAACAAAAAACATTTTCGTGCAACGAATTTTTCCGCTTAAAATTTTTACAGAAGTTTTGCAAAACAATTCGTCCAATGGTGAAATGCGGAAATTCACTGCGAATCCATGCCTGGCAAAAAAAAATTGCTCATCACTAACCTTGAGTGATAAACATAGAGCAGTGAAAGGCGGATCTCTGCTTGTCTCCTCTCCTTGTGCAGCAGCCATTGGGTTTCCAAGACAGTAGCAGCAGCCAAACCCCACATTATCGTGGCCATTCCGAAAAGTTCTATAACTTAGAAAAAATATGATTTTTTCTGAAAAAAAAAATGCGTGCTTTCATGAATGGGCCCCTTGATGTTATTTGCCATTGTACAAAATATAAGATATATATATATAAGACCAAATGAAAATTAGATCATAGTTACATAGTTACATAGGGTTGAAAAAAGACCAGTGTCCATCAAGTTCAACCCATCCAAGTAAACCCAGCACACCTACCAATCTATACACTCACATACATAAACTATAAATACAACCACTAGTACTAACTGTAGATATTAGTATCACAATAGCCTTGGATATTCTGATTGATCAAGAACTCATCCAGGCCCCTCTTATAGGCATTAACAGAATCTGCCATTACCCCATCACTAGGAAGGGCATTCCACAGCCTCACTGCCCTCACCGTGAAAAACCACCTACGCTGCTTCAAATGGAAGCTCCGTTCCTCTAATCTAAAGGGGTGACCTCTGGTGCGTTGATTGTTTTTATGGGAAAAAAGAACATCCCCCAACTGCCTATAATCCCCTCTAATGTACTTGTACAGAGTAATCATGTCCCCTCGCAAGCGCCTCTTTTCCAGAGAAAACAACCCCAACCTCGACAGTCTAACCTCATAGCTTAAATCTTCCATCCCCTTTACCAGTTTAGTTGCACGTCTCTGCACTCTCTCCAGCTCATTAATATCCTTCTTAAGGACTGGAGCCCAAAACTGCACTGCATACTCACGGTGAGGCCTTACCAGGGACCTATAAAGGGGCAAAATTATGTTCTCATCCCTTGAGTCAATGCCCTTTTTTATAAAAGACAGCACTTTATTTGCTTTAGTAGCCACAGAATGACACTGCCTGGAATTAGACAACTTGTTATCAACAAAAACCCCTAGATCCTTCTCCATTAAGGAAACCCCCAACACACTACCATTCAGTAGATAGTTCGCGTTTATATTATTTCTACCAAAGTGCATAACTTTGCACTTATCAACATTGAACCTCATTTTCCACTTTGCTGCCCAGTTATCTAATTTTGTCAAATCGCTCTGCAAAGCAGCAGCATCCTGCATGGAACTTATAGTTTTGCACAATTTAGCGTCATCAGCAAAAATAGAAACAGTACTCTCTATGCCCACCTCCAGGTCATTAATAAACAAGTTAAAAAGCAAAGGACCAAGGACTGACCCCTGTGGTACTCCACTAACCACACTGGTCCAATTAGAAAATGTTCCATATCGATTTAGATATTTTTACCTATCGTTTCCACAGTTCCATCACTGGACCTCCGTTCTCTGCTCTCTGCTCTCCTGGCCCTGACTCCCTATTAACAGGCATGTAAGGCAACTGACTTCTTCTACATTATTTCAGATTAGAACCAGGGAACAGAAATGGATAACAAACACTATTCTGATAGCATTTACAAATTACATTAAAACCATTCAAATGTTTAATAAATGTATGTACTGTATGTTAGTGCTTCTGTGCCAGTTTCTATTTCCTCTATTCCCTTTCTATTTCTAGTTGGGATCAGTTATTACATTAATATGCAGTCTGTTACATTTACTGCATATGGAAATAGCCTAAAACTGTTAAAGAAACCCTACTGCATGACAAAAAAATTCAACATGTGTACAAAAAACAAAATAATAATAACGAATGTAACAATGAGTAAAAAATGTTCTCGAACAACATATCATTTTAGCAAATCATTGTTCCATGATATATTTTTAGGTCTAATTAAATTTGCATCAAGAGAATTTCTATTTGTAGCCCCTAAACAATTATGTGTGTAAGCTTTGAATGATATAAAAGCCTCACCAGGACTTCATACTTGCTTGCCCTTATTTATCTGTTGCTGTCTGTGTTAGTGCAACTAGTTCTGTAACCGTATCTGAATCATTTCTAATTCTCAGGTTTTTGCACCTTGAGGTAAATTCTGCATTTAATTCAGAAACTGCTGTAGTTTGATATTTAAAGTTGAGAGGTAAGTGGGGGTAAGGATCTCTTGCATTTTATACATCAGTGCTTTGGATTATTTTTGAGCTTTAAAATTGTAGCAAAGAAATCTATTAATATTTTCATGGCTCAGATAGAACATTTGGGAATGCCCTTGCAAGCTTAATTTCCCCAATAAATGCACTGTGTTGGCTTTTACATTACCAATAACATTTTCCGTACCATAAATGAGTTGGTTCCTTAGATGCTGATGTACATTATAGGAGATTTGCTATTTTGCAGGCTGATCATATATGCACAGAAAGCTGTTGGAACGACAACGCACAGAGATTTTATTAATGAGTTTATGGATAGTGATGAGCGAATCTGTCCCATTTCGCTTCACCATAAAATTTGTGACACAGCAAGAAGATTCGTGAAACGGGCAAAAAATTGCGAAATGCGTTTGTCGCCTGTTTGATGCAACAGCACCCAATTTGCCACCACTGCACCCTTTTTTGACACAAGCATGCCCAATTTGATGCACAACGAAAATATTTTCCGCGCGGTGAAATTTTCCGTGGCGAGTTCTCATGGAAGTTTTGCAAAACAATTCACCAGTGCCGAAATGCATACATTCGCTGCGAATCCATACCTGGCGAAATAAAATTCGCTCATCACTATTTATGGACAGTTATACAAATTGTGTTTCTGAGGTTTCCTAGCGTTTCTCTCTTTATCTCTTCTAATGAAATGAATGTTCCTAGTTGCTAAGGGAAAGATCAATAGTGACATGCTGTTTATGTGTGTGTAGCTATGAACAAAAGATTCACATTTTGTGCAGTTCTATGATGTGTGTAAATGTGCTTTAAACAATACTTCTGACATTTTATTTTTTATGTATGTACAGTATGCCAATATTTCAGTTCAGTTTCAACTTTTCAATTTTTTTATTTTTATTGGAATTAGACAGTATCTGCAAATGAATATATTCATTTGGCTGTGCACAAAAAAGTGCTTAACTAACTAAATAAATAGGCTAATGTTGTCGTAAGATGCCCCCAGTAGCCCCCCATCTTCTTTTTTGCTGATTCCCTGCACATGCTCTGTGCTGCTGTCACTCACCTGAGCTTAGGGACCCACTCACAATATACTGTATGTATAGAATATAAATGCAAAAGTATAAGGCTGATTAGTAATTCATTTGGATTCACATAACATGGAAGCTCAGAATATAATAACCAGCCCTGTAGCATCAGTTTATATGACAGGCCAGTCTCACTTTCTGCTTGATAATTTGCGACGACCCCTAAGCTCAGCTTCCCAGAAGCTGCCCACTGAGCATGTGAGTGTTGGAGACAGTTCTAACAGAATCCAACATGGGGAGCTCCTGTGACAACTGTAAACAGCTATACTAGTGATGAGCGAATCTGTCCTGTTTTGCTTCGGCATAAAATTCGTAAACCGCCAAGAAAATTAGCAAAACGGCGAAAAATTGTGCAATTTTTTTGTCACCCACGTCTTTTTTGTCGCCCACATCTATTTTTTGTCGAAGCGGCAATTTTTTTGTTGCCCACGCTTTTTTTGAAGTGACTGCGCCCGGAATTTTCGCTGAACAATTCGCCAATGGCGAAATGCGGAAATTCGCTGCGAATCCATGCCTGGCGAAAAAATTCACTCATCACTACTATCGTCACTACTATCATCATTACTACTATAGAGATGCTGAAACTTTAAGCCAGTGCAGTCAATTTAGTATATAAACATGACATTTCTAGCCATATTCATTTTTAAGTTTGAATCTGTATATTAAAATAGCATTTTTTGCAGTTTTTCCCTCATCCTTTTTCACTTGTGCTTTTTGAAACCCGTATCTTGTGAGAAATGACTGACATTTGTGGAATTGAGTTTAGTTTTGGTTTTCAAAACCTCTAAAACCACAAAAATGAAAATGTTGATAATTCACTACCAAGATTGTGTTTACTGGTTTAGCAAATTTATAACCAATTAATAACCAGTAGATATTATAAAGTCACCTAAAGCAAAGGTTTCTAAACATAAGGTAAAATTACAAGGATATTTTTTCAAATAAACACCAAAGATTTTTGTAAATGATCTTGTGAATAAAACACCAGCTTCAAGTACTTAAGTTTAAAGAGTCCCATGATAGAGGTTTTTTTAGCATTAAATTGGGCAAAAATACAGGTATTAGAGGCACATGGTACAATGTAATATGTTTTAAAAAAAAAAACAAAGCAACCCTATTGTATGTTTTTCAGGGGACTAGCAAAAACTGAAATAAAATCAGGGAAATGTAGTATGCATTATATATTAGTGGGACCAAAAAAAATGTGGGAAAACTTAAAACCAAGGTTTGTAATATTGAGGTTTCACTGCATATATTGTGGTGCCGAAGCAGCGTAGGTGGTTTTTCACAGTGAGGGCAGTGAGGTTGGGGAATGCCCTTCCTAGAAATGCTGTAATGGCAGATTCTGTTAATGCCTATAAGAGGGGCCTGGATGAGTTCTCCAACAAGCATAGTATCCAAAGCTATTGTGATACTAATATCTACAGTTAGTATTGATGTTTGGATATACAGTTTTTGTATGTGAGTGTATAGATAGGTCAGTATGGGTCTGTATGTGAGTGGATAGGTCAATGTGGGTCTGTATGTGAGTGGATAGATAGGTCAGTATGGGTCTGTATGTGAGTGGATAGATAGGTCAGTATGGGTCTGTATGTGAGTGGATAGATAGGTCAGTGTGGGTCTGTATGTGAGTGGATAGATAGGTCAGTATGGGTCTGTATGTGAGTGTATAGATAGGTCAGTATGGGTCTGTATGTGAGTGGATAGATAGGTCAGTATGGGTCTGTATGTGAGTGGATAGATAGGTCAGTGTGGGTCTGTATGTGAGTGGATAGATAGGTCAGTGTGGGTCTGTATGTGAGTGGATAGATAGGTCAGTATGGGTCTGTATGTGAGTGGATAGATAGGTCAGTATGGGTCTGTATGTGAGTAGATAGATAGATCAGTATGGGTCTGTATGTGAGAGTATAGATAGGTCAGTATGGGTTGTGGGTGCTGGGTTTACTTGGAAGGGTTGAACTTGATGGTCATTTTTCAACCCTATGTAACTATGATACTGCTAATTTATCTGTCATTCATGTTACAGCATTCAACAAAGTAATATGTTTAGGCTGCAGACTGTCGCATATTGCAATATTTTTCATATACCAACACATTTGTTTCATTGACAGGTGATGGGGGGTACCAACCAGACTGACATTCAGCAAATACTACTTTCAGGGTTCCAAGTTCCTCACAGCTTTAAAATTCCCTTCTTCCTGTTGGTGCTTATATTGTACAATGCAACACTAACTGCCAATATAACAATTGTTGGTCTGGTATCATCAAGCCCCAGCCTTCATCATCCAATGTTCTTCTTCCTCAGTCACCTTTCTTTGTCTGACATCATGCTAACCACTGATATTGCGCCACTAATGCTGCACGGCATACTTAAGGGTGGAGTTACCACATGGACTTCTGCCTGTATAACCCAGCTTCTGTTTCATGGTATTGCAGTAACCTCAGAATGTCTGATTCTTACAGTTATGTCCTATGACAGGTATCTGGCTATTTGCAACCCATTTCATTATGTATCAATTATGTGCAGTAATCTTCAGCTTTCCCTTGTGAGTTTATGTTGGTTTGTAAGCTTCGCAATGTCCCTTATTCCTGTAGTTTTAATTAGTAAAATGGAATTCTGTGGTTCACATACCATTAATCATTTTTTCTGTGACTTTGCCCCCCTCTTAGAACTTTCCTGCTCAGACACATCTCTTGTAGAACTGATAGATATGGTTCTGGCCATTCCTTTGTCTGTTTTTCCAGTCTTGTTCATTACAATAACATACATGTGTATATTCAATGCAATTCTCAAAATCCCAACCACAACAGGGAGACACAAAGCGTTCTCTACTTGTAGCTCCCACTTGACCACTGTTACCATCTTTTTTGGGATACTGGTTGCAGTTTATATAGTTCCGTCAAATGACATCTCAATGTCAAAAATAATCATTTCCCTGATCTACACTGTGGTGATCCCATTGTTCAACCCGTTAATATACAGTCTGCGGAACCAGGAGGTAAGGAGTGCACTTCAAAAATGTTTGCAGCGCATGGTCTCATATAGGGGTGTGAGGATGCGCAGGTTAGTGCTCCTCAGATTCTTCTGCTGATGTTACTGAGCCCCCTCAGTTCAGTGATATTATGCCTGAACTAGGCAGCTACATCCGGCTGTGCCATATTGCACAAAATCATTCAAAGGTCCACTGACACCATTGGATGTTGCCAATTAGTTATTGTCAGCCTTCTGGTGGTAGGCTTTGCTATTTGTGATTTCTTGCTCTGTATCCTTTTATCCTTTTCCCATTACTTGGCCTGTACTTACTGACTTGCCTATTAGTTTTCTGCTGTTACGGACTGTAACGTAGAGAAGTCTGTAACCTGCCAGAACTAAACTCTTAGGTGTAAGAGAGGGAGAGCCCTGCCAACCCCGGTTTCCACTGAAGCCCTTTTAGGAACTTTCTGCGGTGGAGTTGACAGGGGTCCTACACACGGCCAAGGTTATTCCGCGGTAACTAAGGGAACAGGCAAAGGCAAGGTCAGAGTCGAGCAAAGGGTGGCAGACAACGAAGATTCATAAGTCAGGGACTGGCAAAAGTAAAAAACCATCAGGAATCAATACAATAAAGGCTTTAGCAAGGTCAGACTACACTAAACCAGCTTGGGCACCAAAAACAAGGAAAGAAACACTATTTAAATTCGTATTTCATGCAAAAGTGATGTCAGCACATCTGTTAAAGTCACAACGCAGCTCCGGTGTCACTGTGCATCCGAGTGTTGTGAGAGATTGTGCGTCTGTGCAGTGGAGCCCAGGGAGCGGCCTGCCTAGAGGTAGGAAACTGCACCGGTCTCCCAGTGCTCCTTACACCTGCCTTTACTATTACCTGTAATATATTGCCTAGACATTTGTACCAAGACTTGTCCCTGCCTTGTCTACCAGTAAGCCATCTTGACCCAGCTTGTCACTGGACTTATCTTTGACATTGCATTGTTACTTGACTGTGCTTTAGAACAAGTGCCTTCTTCAAGTACCAATTCTGTCTGTATGTAAAGGTGTATGCCTGTTTGCCATACACCTCATGAGCAATGGGGCAATGCAGCAATAAATGATCAATGAAGGTCAGTATGCGGAGATAGTTTGGGGAAGTTTAAGGTTCATCCCCAGGGTTGCCTCAGGTTTTTCAGATCCCCTACGCCAGAAATGGATCACGGAAAAGACTGTGCCTGAATCCCTCTTCACTTAGGCAAGCAAAGCCTAGGGGAGAGCTACCTTCTATCTAGCCGTCTATCTCTCCTAGTTGGAGTGCAAGCTGCTCTTACTAGCTAAATCTGTCTGTCTCACTCTCCTAGAAAGTGCTGTAACACAAAGTAACCTGTAACTGACTAAACCCTTGTTCACAGGGTCCCTGTTTCCCGCACTCATTAGAAGCATTGTTCCTATAGGGTAAAATACTTAATGGGCTTTGTTTATTCCAGGCTCCCTGGAAATCCCCCTGATTTAGCAGATGATTTAACAGATGCAGGCCAAACAGATCCACTACTTGCAAAACACTATATTAAAGTTTGGAAGGAAATGGGCAGAAGCCTAAGGGCCAATGATACAGGTATGGAAATTAGATAAACTAGATACCTGAGCATTTACCCAGTAACTAGGGAATCAAGAAATGTAGAAATTTAAAGATTTAAAGGTTGCCATTAATGCTATGGGTCTCTACAAACATGTATGCAGAATATGTTAATTAAAAATGCTGGTGTTACTGGCCCTTTAAGTTTATTTAAGTTTAATTGTGAGCTCTAGGTCTAACCCACTTCTACACCAGAAAACCCTTCAAATATTGGTTCTAGCTGTCATTCAGCCAATAGGGAAATAATTCAGGCACAAGTGTATCTTCAGTAGTTAAAACTAAAAATGATTGAAAATGTCCCTAAAGCCTCTGAGCACAATGGGTAAGTGAACACAGTTCTGCTTCTCAGTCACATATAATGCCCATTGTTGCTAGGGATTCAGTGAGTACACAGTAGGCAACGTAGGACTCTATTAAATGAGGGGAATTTACAGGGCACGTAAGCTCACATATTTTGGCCAAAATGTTGTACCAAGACTTTGATTTTTGGAAAATGTATTTGAAGGTATTCATACAGGCACTGACAGAGCATGTGCAGGGAATCAGCAGAAAAGAAGATGGGGGGCTACTGGGGCATCTTTGGGGGCACAGATCTTCCCTGCTAAAGGGTTGTGTTTGCCTTGGGCTGGTACAGGAGCCCAAAACATAATGTACAACATTTCTGCCCTACTTCTTTAGTTAGGCTTTAGTCCTCCTTTTGGGGATGTACTATATGCCTAACATATTGTCTGCTACATTTACATTCAAGCTGATAAATTAGGGGCGCTGCTGCCATAAGGCGAGCAGATTACTGGGGCAGCAAAAATCCCCTCCTGGTAACTCCTCCTCTAGTGCAGAGAGCGCTATTGCATCCCCCTCTGGCGTGAAACAGGTAAGCGCGGGGGGAGCAAGGGGGCGGTATCCACTTGCCCGCCTCAGGCAGTTACAGGTATAATAAATTCTGCCCGTGCTGGACCTAAATTTGGTGCTCATAGTAATCATTCAACACGCTTTTCAGGAGGTGGCTCCATATTTATATGTACCAAATAATGAAGATTTCAGGATGGTACAGCAGGTGATACTAAACTCCATGCCAACATGGTACCTAAAGTAGGGCTTTTCTGAATACACATTTTAAAGTTTTTTTTCAAAGTACTTTACTTAGAGTAGATTTTATGATTATCTTAATATTGTTTGCTATATTCTGTAGTAAAAACTGTGTGCAGATTTTTGTTCATGGTCTTCTTCCTTGAGTTGTCATATTATCTAAGAAGTCATTACGATTTCTATCTCAGGTTCTCTTAAAGGCATTGTTCACCATATCATTAGGGTAATCCCTATCTTCTAGTTTTTCTTTTAAAACCTTCTTTTTAAAATGTTTCTAGTTTTCCTTTTAAAATATTTCTTCCTTATCAAACATTTCTAAAGTACAATTCCTCCTATACTTTACCATTAGCCCATAGGGGATAGCATTAATTGTATGTTGCGGCTGACAACTTCTGGCAGGAAGAACTGTTCTCCTTGTACTGGGTTAGTAAAGACTTTAGAGACTATTCTCCATTGTTGTTGAAAAGTTCTACCAAGTCATATAGAATAGCTACTGGGCCCGACCATTGATATAACTTCCATACCAAATACTATGGTCACGATAGGTGTTATTATGTCCAAAACTTGGGACCACCCCAAATAAATATTGATGTATAAAGGACAAAAAAATGCCCTCATTTTGGTACTCGGTTTCTGTAAATAAAACCCAATATAAAAAATAATTATAGTTTAGCAGATATTCCAGAGCCAAGATACCTAAGTGGTGTAGTTTTCAGAATCACATTGGGACTTGTTAACAATTCCATAATTGCCCAGAAACCTTTGGATTGGGGTATGGACTTAATGTACATGTCAGCCATTAATATTTATGACACTAAGGTATGCCATTCAATTTTTTGGCAGCAGAGGAAACCAGGCTGATTATTTCAACACCAGTATATAATGCATGTATATTGGAAAGGTGCTTGTTTTGGAGATTCTATCAGAATCCCTTAAATTAATGGGTGGATGATTTAACATCCTCGTTAATGTAATCGCTGGTGTTTGTGACATTAATGCTACCACCTTAAGAAGCTAACCAAGTAGTTAGAGTCCCTTTTTTAAAAATCAAATAGGGCAGTGCGTTTATTTTTTCTAAAGATAGAATAAGAGTAAGACTTAAGAGTAACAGTTCTTGTGCTGAACCTTAGTAGATCACCTTCAACCAATTCTTGAAAAATGTCAGTACATCAGTATGATGATGATGCAACTTGAACAAACAGAAATCCCTTATATTTTTGTATTAAAATAGTTATATCTTTATTGGTATTATAATAATGAAAGCCTTTGTAGCCCTTAATTATTAATCAGTAGTGATGGGAGAAAAAATTCTCCAGGGATGGATTCAAAGCAAATTTCAAAGAGGGGGGGAAGAGGAAAGGAGGTAAGGGGAGAAGTGGGGGAACGTGGGTGAGAGAAGGAATCTAATTATTGAGATAATACAAAGTAGGCTGATTGAGAACATTTTTCTTTTCATTTTTCTTCTCCTCTTCTTTTTCTGCTTTTCATTCCCTTTGTTCTTCCTCTCTATCCTCTCTCCTACTAATATTTGGCTCATACCAATATGTCGCCTCTTTAGGAGGTCCCATTGTTCCAATAATTCAGAAGGTATATATGAAGTTAGAACAAAGGTTTGTAAATCAAAAACTTAAAAGTGAAGCTGGTAATTAACTAGACAATCGTTATTCTGTTTGTTTCCATTAAGGTGATCTTTTTCTGTCCCCACAACCAACATAGTACTAGTTTTAGACTTTTTGGCCAGATTACTAGCTATAAGATTTTAAATTAAGTGGTATTGAAAGCTGTTGTAAAAGACAAAAAACTTTTTGTATATGGATATTTTACTGATTATGTCCTGCTCCTAAGATGTACTATATTTAGCATAATACAATTGCTAGAAGTATATAAATATGATGTGTATAATACCCTGGAAGGGTATATTATAATTCTAGATGGTTCAAAATGGTAAACTGCACAAATTGTAACTGGTTTTAATGACCAGATCCCCGTGGCACTCCCCCGGTTAAAGATCTCCCTCCCCGTCGTGCCTAAGGTAAGACTAAAGCAGGTGCGGTCGGGGGAGGGAGTTGGAAGGGTGACGTGGGCCCCCGAGGGGGGATGCTGGGACCAGGATGGGAGCCCATTTGGGGGTGTGTATGGCCCCTAGGATGGGAGGCCCAGTGGGCCCTGCACCCCTCATTCTGACCCTGTATTCTATGGACTATGTATTTAACTTACAGCCCATACACATGTACACTGGGGGTTGGGCATAAAAGCCCCATTGCAGTTATCTCATTATTCAATTAAACTATAACCAATCAGATTGTCCTTTTGTTGGGACTTTCCAAGTTTAGTATAGTTTTTTAATATCTCTATTTTGTTATGGAAAATGTTATTATGGATTATTTTTCATGTTTTACATATTCATAATTTCTTGATGTCACTGTGTTATTATTAAGACATAGGTAGTTATTATATTTAAGGGTGCGTGGCCTTTTGTTTTGTTCAAAAATGAACATTTACTGAAATAAGAAACTTTCTAAATATAATCAATTAATTTAAAGTAACTATTTTTGTATGACATTTTAATCACTGTATTCCATTTTAGGTGTGGGCGTGTGTTTTGATTATTGTGTTGTTAGTCATTGCCCTTTGTACTAATTACATGTAGGCTGTTATTATGGCTTTTTAAAATATGGGTAGTATTTGGATATTGCTATTTTATAGGGTTTTTATGATCATAATATAGCAAATTAATTATATTATGTGTTAAGTAAGTGCTATTTTAACAGTGAATATGGTTATTATTACTAATTACCATATGGTTATTATTATTACATTCCTTATTGCTTTTTTTTTTTTTTTTGAAAGTTGTTTATTTTTATTTTGAAGACAATACAACACATAAAACATTAGCTACAACAGTGTAGCTGTTAACTTTGCAGTCAGATTAATAAGGTACAGTACACTTATTTATTATTGTTTTATTGTTTCAGATATTGCCGGACCGTATTCCTTTACCATAGCTTTCTATTGGTCTGGACTCAATTATTTCTGTTAGTTGGTAGTTGCATTTCAGATTTACGGGTTCTGCTTTGGGCTTAATTATTGGGGGGGGGGTTCCTGGTATTGTTAGTTCAGGGTTGGCATCTAGCCAAGGGGTCCATATCCTATCAAATTTTTGTGGGGTGCCTCTTGCTAAGTATGTTAGTTTTATGAGTGGCACTGTTTTGTTGATCATCGCCACCCATTCTGCAATTGTGGGTGCAATGGGACTCATCCATTTCATGATAATTAGTTTTTTTGCATAGAATAGTGTTGCCCTCATTAAGTTTCTGGGCTGGTTTTGCGGAACTAGCTCATCTATTAGGCCTAAGAGGCATACCTCTGGGGTCTTAACCCTGGGTAGGATTAATTGTTCATTAAGATACTGCATGATTCCAGACCAATAGTTAGCTATGTGGAAACAGTCCCATACCATGTGAATAAAGCCTGCATTGACATTATGACATTTAGGACATTCTGCATTTGGTGATCTGCCCATAGTTCTAAGTCTAGTTGGGGTGATATATACTTGGTGGTAAAATTTGAATTGTATGACTCTATCCCTAGTGGCCTTATTGCTTTTTTACTTGTATAAAATAATTATGGAGATTCTTTTTATCACTTATTATCTTAAGTATAGATGACTTTTGATATAAGTACATTCAATATAGATGTATTTTGAGATATTTCAGTAAACAGCCTTTAGTTATTGCTAATTTTTAGTATTACAATTAAATCTTGACCTAATTGACTAATGACATTTTAGTTATTGATATTGTAAATAAAGGGCTTTGGTTGTTGCTCTTAATTCAGATGGTTTTGGTTATGAATATTTCTAATATGGAGGTTTTTTATAACTGGGCCTGGGCTTTATTTGGTCAAATCAATTTAATATTTATTTTAAAACTATAAAAATTTGCCATCTAAAAGCTGGGAAGTTTGTGTAGAAATCAAAGGGAATTGTATTGGCAAAATTAGAGTGATTTTTCAAATTGAATTATTCAAGATTTGGAAAATAAAAAATGGGTGAGATGGGTAAAATGTATTTTTTTTGCCATGTTTGAGGCTTTTTCTACCTTTTTTTGCATAACTGTTCAATTATATTTTTTTTTTTGTTTTTTTAAATACATATGAGTTGTATATAATATATAACTATGTATACATTATATACATCACACTGATCAGCTGGCAACATTTTAAGCGTGGAGTGCTCTTAATTATTGTATTTCATAACAGGAGAGACGTTAGTAATCACTAATTTAAGCATTGTGCTACAGTATTAAGACACTGGCAGTCATTAACACTTTTGGGTGGTATTTAGTTATTTGTACTATTTAGTTTTATTATTACTTTTCACCCTTGCCTAATTAAATAGCAGATATATTGAGTCCTTCACTTGTAATAGCTAGTTAGACATAGTTAGTTATATTTAGCCATATATAATTCATTATGGGCTCTTATTAGTTAACCAATCTTAAGTGTGGCTAGCTTTTAAATAAGCATGATATTTTGATTATAACTATTCAGTTATGGAGTTGTTTTGGTCATAACTATTTTTGAATAACAATGCAACAATTGTCATGACCCATGCATCCACCTACACTCGCTCACCTCACTCACCAATAAAAACTGTGTGACGATATCATTGTTGGAATGATAATGCCTAAAGCTTTATTTATAAATACAAACAGTGCAGTAAATTGAACACAAACTTGTAACATGATTAATCATAACAATACATCAATGTAAAAAGTGCAAACATTACTGAACGTAAAACACTGACCCCGAGCCCCTTGCCAGTCTGCCCTTCTACAACAACCCTGAGCTGTGCTATCCTCAAGCCGCCCAATCCCTAACTCAGAGGATACCCGCCGCCAATCCGGGACCTATCCGGTCCCATTTCTCAATTAGACATGTTCAGTACCCACCCAACGCCTTATAGCGCGCCTTTCTTATTCCATCCACCAATGGTCAGACAGACAATGACCCGCCGTGACGACTACCATGATGTCGATCATCCGCGTCATTTTCCCTAAAGAAGCACAGAGAGTGGGAAAGTGCTGACAGGAGACAGAACAAGAGATGCAGGGAGTTATTGTGATATTAGTGAATCCGCAGTCGCCAGTCCACAAATGGGCAATGCCAAACTATGTAATGGGTTGTGAACGGCTTTCACACTAAAATCACAAAAGCGAGAAAGACGTAAGAGAGTTAAAAAGAAGCACAGAGAGTGAAGAGGGGCTGACAGGAGACAGTACAAGAGATGCAGGGAGTTATTGTGATATTAGTGAATCCGCAGTCACCAGTCCACAAATGGGCAATGCCAAACTGTAATGGGTCGTGAACGGCTTTCACACTAAAATCACAAAAGCGAGAAAGACATACGAGAGTTAATAAGAAGCACAGAGAGCGAAGAGGGGCTGACAGGAGACAGTACAAGAGATGTAGGGAGTTATTGTGATATTAGTGAATCCGCAGTCGCCAGTCCACAAATGGGCAATGCCAAACTGTGTAATGGGTCGTGAACGGCTTTCACACTAAAATCACAAAAGCGAGAAAGACATACGAGAGTTAATAAGAAGCACAGAGAGCGAAGAGGGGCTGACAGGAGACAGTACAAGAGATGCAGGGAGTTATTGTGATATTAGTGAATCCGCAGTCGCCAGTCCACAAATGGGCAATGCCAAACTGTGTAATGGGTCGTGAACGGCTTTCACACTAAAATCACAAAAGCGAGAAAGACATACGAGAGTTAAAAAGAAGCACAGAGAGCGAAGAGGGGCTGACCGGAGACAGTACAAGAGATGAAGGAAGTTATTGTGATATTAGTGAATCCGCAGTCACCAGTCCACAAATGGGCAATGCCAAACTGTGTAATGGGTCGTGAACGGCTTTCACACTAAAATCACAAAAGCGGGAAAAACATAAGAGAGTTAAAAAGAAGCACAGAGAGCGAAGAAGGACTGACAGGAGACAGTACAAGAGATGCAGGGAGTTATTGTGATATTAGTGAATCCGCAGTCACCAGTCCACAAATGGGCAATGCCAAACTGTAATGGGTCGTGAACGGCTTTCACACTAAAATCACAAAAGCGAGAAAGACATACGAGAGTTAATAAGAAGCACAGAGAGCGAAGAGGGGCTGACAGGAGACAGTACAAGAGATGCAGGGAGTTATTGTGATATTAGTGAATCCGCAGTCGCCAGTCCACAAATGGGCAATGCCAAACTGTGTAATGGGTCGTGAACGGCTTTCACACTAAAATCACAAAAGCGAGAAAGACATAAGAGAGTTAAAAAGAAGCACAGAGAGCGAAGAGGGGCTGACCGGAGACAGTACAAGAGATGAAGGAAGTTATTGTGATATTAGTGAATCCGCAGTCACCAGTCCACAAATGGGCAATGCCAAACTGTGTAATGGGTCGTGAACGGCTTTCACACTAAAATCACAAAAGTGAGAAAGACATAAGAGAGTTAAAAAGAAGCACAGACAGCAAAGAGGGGCTGACAGGAGACAGTACAAGAGATGCAGGGAGTTATTGTGATATTAGTGAATCCGCAGTCGCCAGTCCACAAATTGGGAATGCCAAACTGTGTAATGGGTCGTGAACGGCTTTCACACTAAAATCACAAAAGCGAGAAAGACATAAGAGAGTTAATAAGAAGCACAGAAAGCGGGAAGGGCTGACAGGAGACAGTACAAGAGATGCAGGGAGTTATTGTGATATTAGTGAATCCGCAGTCGCCAGTCCACAAATTGGGAATGCCAAACTGTGTAATGGGTCGTGAACGGCTTTCACACTAAAATCACAAAAGCGAGAAAGACATACGAGAGTTAAAAAGAAGCACAGAGAGCGAAGAGGGTCTGACAGGAGACAGTACAAGAGATGCAGGGAGTTATTGTGATATTAGTGAATCCGCAGTCGCCAGTCCACAAATGGGCAATGCCAAACTGTGTAATGGGTCGTGAACGGCTTTCACACTAAAATCACAAAAGCGAGAAAGACATACGAGAGTTAATTAGAAGCACAGAGAGAGCGGGAAGGGCTGGCAGGAGACAGTACGAGAGATGAAGGGAGTTATTGTGATATTAGTGAATCCGCAGTCGCCAGTCCACAAATGGGCAATGCCAAACTGTGTAATGGGTCGTGAACGGCTTTCACACTAAAATCACAAAAGCGAGAAAGACATACGAGAGTTAAAAAGAAGCACAGACAGCAAAGAGGGTCTGACAGGAGACAGTACAAGAGATGCAGGGAGTTATTGTGATATTAGTGAATCCGCAGTCACCAGTCCACAAATGGGCAATGCCAAACTGTGTAATGGGTCGTGAACGGCTTTCACACTAAAATCACAAAAGTGAGAAAGACATACGAGAGTTAATAAGAAGCACAGAGAGCGAAGAGGGGCTGACAGGAGACAGTACAAGAGATGCAGGTAGTTATTGTGATATTAGTGAATCCGCAGTCGCCAGTCCACAAATGGGCAATGCCAAACTGTGTAATGGGTCGTGAACGGCTTTCACACTAAAATCACAAAAGCGAGAAAGACATAAGAGAGTTAAAAAGAAGCACAGACAGCAAAGAGGGGCTGACAGGAGACAGTACAAGAGATGCAGGGAGTTATTGTGATATTAGTGAATCCGCAGTCACCAGTCCACAAATGGGCAATGCCAAACTGTGTAATGGGTCGTGAACGGCTTTCACACTAAAATCACAAAAGCGGGAAAAACATAAGAGAGTTAAAAAGAAGCACAGAGAGCGAAGAGGGACTGACAGGAGACAGAACAAGAGATGGAGGGAGTTATTGTGATATTAGTGAATCCGCAGTCGCCAGTCCACAAATGGGCAATGCCAAACTGTGTAATGGGTCGTGAACAGCTTTCACACTAAAATCACAAAAGCGAGAAAGACCTAAGAGAGTTAAAAAGAAGCACAGACAGCAAAGAGGGGCTGACAGGAGACAGTACAAGAGATGCAGGGAGTTATTGTGATATTAGTGAATCCGCAGTCGCCAGTCCACAAATGGGCAATGCCAAACTGTGTAATGGGTCGTGAACGGCTTTCACACTAAAATCACAAAAGCGAGAAAGACATACGAGAGTTAAAAAGAAGCACAGAGAGCGAAGAGGGGCTGACCGGAGACAGTACAAGAGATGAAGGAAGTTATTGTGATATTAGTGAATCCGCAGTCACCAGTCCACAAATGGGCAATGCCAAACTGTGTAATGGGTCGTGAACGGCTTTCACACTAAAATCACAAAAGTGAGAAAGACATAAGAGAGTTAAAAAGAAGCACAGACAGCAAAGAGGGGCTGACAGGAGACAGTACAAGAGATGCAGGGAGTTATTGTGATATTAGTGAATCCGCAGTCGCCAGTCCACAAATTGGGAATGCCAAACTGTGTAATGGGTCGTGAACGGCTTTCACACTAAAATCACAAAAGCGAGAAAGACATAAGAGAGTTAATAAGAAGCACAGAAAGCGGGAAGGGCTGACAGGAGACAGTACAAGAGATGCAGGGAGTTATTGTGATATTAGTGAATCCGCAGTCGCCAGTCCACAAATGGGCAATGCCAAACTGTGTAATGGGTCGTGAACGGCTTTCACACTAAAATCACAAAAGTAAGAAAGACATAAGAGAGTTAAAAAGAAGCACAGACAGCAAAGAGGGGCTGACAGGAGACAGTACAAGAGATGCAGGGAGTTATTGTGATATTAGTGAATCCGCAGTCGCCAGTCCACAAATTGGGAATGCCAAACTGTGTAATGGGTCGTGAACGGCTTTCACACTAAAATCACAAAAGCGAGAAAGACATACGAGAGTTAAAAAGAAGCACAGAGAGCGAAGAGGGTCTGACAGGAGACAGTACAAGAGATGCAGGGAGTTATTGTGATATTAGTGAATCCGCAGTCGCCAGTCCACAAATGGGCAATGCCAAACTGTGTAATGGGTCGTGAACGGCTTTCACACTAAAATCACAAAAGCGAGAAAGACATACGAGAGTTAATTAGAAGCACAGAGAGAGCGGGAAGGGCTGGCAGGAGACAGTACGAGAGATGAAGGGAGTTATTGTGATATTAGTGAATCCGCAGTCGCCAGTCCACAAATGGGCAATGCCAAACTGTGTAATGGGTCGTGAACGGCTTTCACACTAAAATCACAAAAGCGAGAAAGACATACGAGAGTTAATAAGAAGCACAGAGAGCGAAGAGGGGCTGACCGGAGACAGTACAAGAGATGCAGGGAGTTATTGTGATATTAGTGAATCCGCAGTCGCCAGTCCACAAATGGGCAATGCCAAACTGTGTAATGGGTCGTGAACGGCTTTCACATTAAAATCACAAAAGCGAGAAAGACATACAAGAGTTAAAAAGAAGCACAGAGAGCGAAGAGGGGCTGACCGGAGACAGTACAAGAGATGAAGGAAGTTATTGTGATATTAGTGAATCCGCAGTCACCAGTCCACAAATGGGCAATGCCAAACTGTGTAATGGGTCGTGAACGGCTATCACACTAAAATCACAAAAGCGGGAAAAACATAAGAGAGTTAAAAAGAAGCACAGAGAGCGAAGAGGGGCTGACAGGAGACAGAACAAGAGATGGAGGGAGTTATTGTGATATTAGTGAATCCGCAGTCGCCAGTCCACAAATGGGCAATGCCAAACTGTGTAATGGGTCGTGAACGGCTTTCACACTAAAATCACAAAAGCGAGAAAGACATAAGAGAGTTAAAAAGAAGCACAGACAGCAAAGAGGGGCTGACAGGAGACAGTACAAGAGATGCAGGGAGTTATTGTGATATTAGTGAATCCGCAGTCACCAGTCCACAAATGGGCAATGCCAAACTGTGTAATGGGTCGTGAACGGCTTTCACACTAAAATCACAAAAGCGGGAAAAACATAAGAGAGTTAAAAAGAAGCACAGAGAGCGAAGAGGGGCTGACAGGAGACAGAACAAGAGATGGAGGGAGTTATTGTGATATTAGTGAATCCGCAGTCGCCAGTCCACAAATGGGCAATGCCAAACTGTGTAATGGGTCGTGAACAGCTTTCACACTAAAATCACAAAAGCGAGAAAGACATAAGAGAGTTAATAAGAAGCACAGAGAGCAAAGAGGGGCTGACAGGAGACAGTACAAGAGATGCAGGGAGTTATTGTGATATTAGTGAATCCGCAGTCGCCAGTCCACAAATGGCAATGCCAAACTGTGTAATGGGTCGTGAACGGCTTTCACACTAAAATCACAAAAGCGAGAAAGACATAAGAGAGTTAAAAAGAAGCACAGACAGCAAAGAGGGGCTGACAGGAGACAGTACAAGAGATGCAGGGAGTTATTGTGATATTAGTGAATCCGCAGTCACCAGTCCACAAATGGGCAATGCCAAACTGTGTAATGGGTCGTGAACGGCTTTCACACTAAAATCACAAAAGCGGTAAAAACATAAGAGAATTAAAAAGAAGCACATAGAGCGAAGAGGGACTGACAGGAGACAGAACAAGAGATGGAGGGAGTTATTGTGATATTAGTGAATCCGCAGTCGCCAGTCCACAAATGGGCAATGCCAAACTGTGTAATGGGTCGTGAACGGCTTTCACACTAAAATCACAAAAGTGAGAAAGACATAAGAGAGTTAAAAAGAAGCACAGACAGCAAAGAGGGGCTGACAGGAGACAGTACAAGAGATGCAGGGAGTTATTGTGATATTAGTGAATCCGCAGTCGCCAGTCCACAAATTGGGAATGCCAAACTGTGTAATGGGTCGTGAACGGCTTTCACACTAAAATCACAAAAGCGAGAAAGACATACGAGAGTTAAAAAGAAGCACAGAGAGCGAAGAGGGTCTGACAGGAGACAGTACAAGAGATGCGGGGAGTTATTGTGATATTAGTGAATCCGCAGTCACCAGTCCACAAATGGGCAATGCCAAACTGTGTAATGGGTCGTGAACGGCTTTCACACTAAAATCACAAAAGCGAGAAAGACATACGAGAGTTAATTAGAAGCACAGAGAGAGCGGGAAGGGCTGGCAGGAGACAGTACGAGAGATGAAGGGAGTTATTGTGATATTAGTGAATCCGCAGTCGCCAGTCCACAAATGGGCAATGCCAAACTGTGTAATGGGTCGTGAACGGCTTTCACACTAAAATCACAAAAGCGAGAAAGACATACGAGAGTTAAAAAGAAGCACAGACAGCAAAGAGGGGCTGACAGGAGACAGTACAAGAGATGCAGGGAGTTATTGTGATATTAGTGAATCCGCAGTCGCCAGTCCACAAATGGGCAATGCCAAACTGTGTAATGGGTCGTGAACGGCTTTCACACTAAAATCACAAAAGCGAGAAAGACATACGAGAGTTAAAAAGAAGCACAGAGAGCGAAGAGGGTCTGACAGGAGACAGTACAAGAGATGCAGGGAGTTATTGTGATATTAGTGAATCCGCAGTCACCAGTCCACAAATGGGCAATGCCAAACTGTGTAATGGGTCGTGAACGGCTTTCACACTAAAATCACAAAAGTGAGAAAGACATACGAGAGTTAATAAGAAGCACAGAGAGCGAAGAGGGGCTGACAGGAGACAGTACAAGAGATGCAGGTAGTTATTGTGATATTAGTGAATCCGCAGTCGCCAGTCCACAAATGGGCAATGCCAAACTGTGTAATGGGTCGTGAACGGCTTTCACACTAAAATCACAAAAGCGAGAAAGACATACGAGAGTTAATAAGAAGCACAGAGAGCGAAGAGGGGCTGACCGGAGACAGTACAAGAGATGGAGGAAGTTATTGTGATATTAGTGAATCCGCAGTCGCCAGTCATCAAATGGGCAATGCCAAACTGTGTAATGGGTCGTGAACGGCTTTCACACTAAAATCACAAAGCGAGAAAGTCATAGAGTAAAAAAGAAGTAGAGAGAGCGAAGAGGGGCTGGCAGGAGACAGTACAAGAGATGCAGGGAGTTATTGTGATATTAGTGAATCCGCAGTCGCCAGTCCACAAATGGGCAATGCCAAACTGTGTAATGGGTCGTGAACGGCTTTCACACTAAAATCACAAAAGCGAGAAAGACATACGAGAGTTAAAAAGAAGCACAGAGAGCGAAGAGGGGCTGACAGGAGACACTACAAGAGATGCAGGGAGTTATTGTGATATCAGTGAATCCGCAGTCGCCAGTCCACAAATGGGCAATGCCAAACTGTGTAATGGGTCGTGAACGGCTTTCACACTAAAATCACAAAAGCGAGAAAGACATACGAGATTTAATAAGAAGCACAGAGAGCGAAGAGGGACTGACAGGAGACAGAACAAGAGATGGAGGGAGTTATTGTGATATTAGTGAATCCGCAGTCGCCAGTCCACAAATGGGCAATGCCAAACTGTGTAATGGGTCGTGAACGGCTTTCACACTAAAATCACAAAAGCGAGAAAGACATACGAGAGTTAATTAGAAGCACAGAGAGAGCGGGAAGGGCTGGCAGGAGACAGTACGAGAGATGCAGGGAGTTATTGTGATATTAGTGAATCCGCAGTCGCCAGTTCACAAATGGGCAATGCCAAACTGTGTAATGGGTCGTGAACGGCTTTCACACTAAAATCACAAAAGCGGGAAAAACATAAGAGAGTTAAAAAGAAGCACAGAGAGCGAAGAGGGGCTGACAGGAGACAGTACAAGAGATGCAGGGAGTTATTGTGATATTAGTGAATCCGCAGTCACCAGTCCACAAATGGGCAATGCCAAACTGTGTAATGGGTCGTGAACGGCTTTCACACTAAAATCACAAAAGCGAGAAAGACATAAGAGAGTTAATAAGAAGCACAGAGAGCCAAGAGGGGCTGACCGGAGACAGTACAAGAGATGCAGGGAGTTATTGTGATATTAGTGAATCCGCAGTCGCCAGTCCACAAATGGGCAATGCCAAACTGTGTAATGGGTCGTCAACGGCTTTCACACTAAAATCACAAAAGCGAGAAAGACATACGAGAGTTAAAAAGAAGCACAGAGAGCGAAGAGGGGCTGACAGGAGACAGTACGAGAGATGAAGGGAGTTATTGTGATATTAGTGAATCCGCAGTCGCCAGTCCACAAATGGGCAATGCCAAACTGTGTAATGGGTCGTGAACGGCTTTCACACTAAAATCACAAAAGCGAGAAAGACATACGAGAGTTAATAAGAAGCACAGAGAGCGAAGAGGGGCTGACAGGAGACAGTACAAGAGATGCAGGGAGTTATTGTGATATTAGTGAATCCGCAGTCGCCAGTCCACAAATGGGCAATGCCAAACTGTGTAATGGGTCGTGAACGGCTTTCACACTAAAATCACAAAAGCGAGAAAGACATACGAGAGTTAAAAAGAAGCACAGAGAGCGAAGAGGGGCTGACCGGAGACAGTACAAGAGATGAAGGAAGTTATTGTGATATTAGTGAATCCGCAGTCACCAGTCCACAAATGGGCAATGCCAAACTGTGTAATGGGTCGTGAACGGCTTTCACACTAAAATCACAAAAGCGGGAAAAACATAAGAGAGTTAAAAAGAAGCACAGAGAGCGAAGAGGGACTGACAGGAGACAGAACAAGAGATGGAGGGAGTTATTGTGATATTAGTGAATCCGCAGTCGCCAGTCCACAAATGGGCAATGCCAAACTGTGTAATGGGTCGTGAACGGCTTTCACACTAAAATCACAAAAGCGAGAAAGACATAAGAGAGTTAAAAAGAAGCACAGACAGCAAAGAGGGGCTGACAGGAGACAGTACAAGAGATGCAGGGAGTTATTGTGATATTAGTGAATCCGCAGTCGCCAGTCCACAAATGGGCAATGCCAAACTGTGTAATGGGTCGTGAACGGCTTTCACACTAAAATCACAAAAGCGAGAAAGACATACGAGAGTTAATTAGAAGCACAGAGAGAGCGGGAAGGGCTGGCAGGAGACAGTACGAGAGATGAAGGGAGTTATTGTGATATTAGTGAATCCGCAGTCGCCAGTCCACAAATGGGCAATGCCAAACTGTGTAATGGGTCGTGAACGGCTTTCACACTAAAATCACAAAAGCGAGAAAGACATAAGAGAGTTAAAAAGAAGCACAGAGAGCGAAGAGGGGCTGACAGGAGACAGTACAAGAGATGCAGGGAGTTATTGGGATATTAGTGAATCCGCAGTCGCCAGTCCACAAATGGGCAATGCCAAACTGTGTAATGGGTCGTGAACGGCTTTCACACTAAAATCACAAAAGCAAGAAAGACATACGAGAGTTAATAAGAAGCACAGAGAGCGAAGAGGGGCTGACAGGAGACAGTACAAGAGATGGAGGGAGTTATTGTGATATTAGTGAATCCGCAGTCGCCAGTCCACAAATGGGCAATGCCAAACTGTGTAATGGGTCGTGAACGGCTTTCACACTAAAATCACAAAGCGAGAAAGTCATAGAGTAAAAAAGAAGTAGAGAGAGCGAAGAGGGTCTGACAGGAGACAGTACAAGAGATGCAGGGAGTTATTGTGATATTAGTGAATCCGCAGTCTCCAGTCCACAAATGGGCAAAGCCAAACTGTGTAATGGGTCGTGAACGGCTTTCACACTAAAATCACAAAAGCGAGAAAGACATACGAGAGTTAATAAGAAGCACAGAGAGCCAAGAGGGGCTGACAGGAGACAGTACAAGAGATGCAGGGAGTTATTGTGATATTAGTGAATCCGCAGTCGCCAGTCCACAAATGGGCAATGCCAAACTGTGTAATGGGTCGTGAACGGCTTTCACACTAAAATCACAAAAGCGAGAAAGACATACGAGAGTTAATAAGAAGCACAGAGAGCGAAGAGGGGCTGACAGGAGACAGTACAAGAGATGCAGGGAGTTATTGTGATTGGCTTATCAATATATTTAGTACCAATAATTTTGGTTGAGAGCAATAAAATATTATTTCAAGTAACTTTCCAGTATGTATTCATTTAAACATTCAATAGATTAGATTATTAGAACATGTAATTGATAGTAAAAGCAATATATGTGTGACTGTTACAATCTCAGCGCTCCCAAACCAATATTAGCGGCTGATTAAAAGACCTAAAGAAAAAACGACTCCTGCTACACAGTTTGAAGAGTCAGAGCCAGTGAGCAGAAAGAGATAAAATACAGTTGTCAGCAGCAATCACATTTACAAATAAGCTTAAAACCATTTAAACATTCAAATGAATGTATTTTGTGAAGTGTATAATGCAAAAAAAAATAGTAAAAGACCCTTCTTATATGAATATTTGTAATTTTCGCTGGTACACTGTATTTATTTATATAGGAGTTCTTTCAGTTGTAGATACGTTAGGTCGGTATGGGCAGGAATTATCACTTTTTCCAGTATAGGTGGCTTTTTGGTACTGTAATACAATACAGGTAGGGGATCGGCTATCTGGGAACTTGTTATCCAGAAAACTCAGAATTACGGAAAAGCCATATCCCATAGAATCCATTTAAATGAAGTGTTTTGTTTTTTTTTTTTAAATGACTTCCTTTTTCTCTGTAATAATAAAATAGTACTTGATCCCAGCTAAAATATAATTAAACCTCATTATTTGCGAAACAATCCTATTGAGTTAATTTAATGTTTAAATTATTTTTTAGTAAACTTAATTATGGAAAGATCCCTTATCCAGACTACCCCAGGTCCAAACAATGTCCTACTATGTATCCCTTATTACTATTATAACAATAGATGGTTTCTAGTTACTTTTATTTTTAAACTGAATACGTTCTTTTTTTTCTTTGAATTTAGTATGGGTAGTATTTAGTTATTGTTATGTAATTATGGATTATTTTTCACACATATAGAACTTTGGTTATAACTATTTTTCATATGACTTTGTGATTTTCAGATATCAAGGCATAGGAAGTGTAGTTATAGGTATCTTACACCTAAAGAAATGTACTCCTTTATAAGCATAGGTTTCTGCATTGGATAAGTGCATTTATATTCCACCATAGCATTTGAGTAAATGGATAGGCAGCGTTGGTATATTTACATTTTCTTGCATCCCCCCCCCTTCCCGTGAAACAGAATGCATGGCAAAATAATAATGTTGCTGTTTTTTTTTTTTGCATGGTAAATTCTGATAATTACTGCGATTTTACAGGGTAAAAAAAAGACCCTGTATCTATATGGCAAAATAAATCACCTAAAATCTAAAAGTGGCCAACAAGTAAGAACCAATAGCAGGGATCCTATCCAACAACTGTAGGTAAAATCCGCGGTGCTTAAGAAATGTAAATGTTTCTGTCAAAATAAAATATATTCAAAACTGTTGCTAAAATAAAGCTCCTGCGTTTTTTTTTCAAAAAGATGTTAGAGAAGACTAATAGTTCAACAACCACATGTTAAATGCCATAAATGATCTGTGTGATAGCAGACTGGGGAACTAGGCTCTAAATCTCACCTTACCTTCATACCAATACATACCAAATTCCCTTTTTTGCTTCTCCTAGCGGGATCCAGCGCAGGGCAGATCTGTCTGTCAGGCTAGTCTGGGGCATCTGAGGCCAGAAGTGCTGTTACTGAGCTTTTACAGGCTGCTAGCATTGTGACATCACCGCTAATAAACAGCTCCTAGCTGCTAGCATTGTGACATCACGGCTAATGTTTACTTTGTGCCTCTGAGGCCACAGACAGCTCTATAGGCTGCAGCATTGTGACATCACCGCTACTGATGTTACTGTTATTTACTGTTGTTGGGATGCCGGCAGCTACATTTGAAAAGTAGGGTAAACATCCCTGATAAAAATTCTAAGTATATGAAACAGTACAATTAAAGATTAATTAAAAAAAAGTGTAAAACAATTTTACACACGTATTGCACTAATACATGAGATTTACAGTGCTTTGTTTTCGTTTTAAAAATGCAGGTACTTTGTGGTTCTGGACTTTTCAGCATTTATTTTTGAAGTCCATAATATTGTAAATTGCAAATAGAAACTGGCTTTTAAAATGTAGGCTTTTTACTTTCATTCCCAGCTGTAGTTCAGCCTCAGACAGAGGGACACAGACTTCTCTGACTACATGAAACCTTCCCTGCTTATCCCCCATGATATTATTCCTCTCTGCTCAGCACTATGGATTATATTGGCAGCTGTATACATTTTAGTAGATTACAATTTAGACTCTTGCCGTTTTAATTCTTTACTTAGTGCCAACTTATACACAAGTTAAAACATATTAAACAACACATTTCGTGCTAAAGCTGCAGGTACTTTTTGGGGTCTGTTAGTAACTGACAATTGTCCGTTGCAAAACTGGGTCACTGTTCATCCCAAGGGATATGTAATCTGGAGAAGGTTTATTTTAAAGTGGAAAATGATTGACTGTTCAAAAACATAACATTAATTTCAGTTCCTGGTCAGTTTGGCCATATCAGATAAGCCATATTTACTGTAGGCAGAATGGGTGTGTAAATCAGCACTAGAATTGCGCAGCTCAGTAAAAGGATGGCAGCATAATTGTCTGAGGCACTTGGGTGGCGTCTTGTTTGTAAGGTATTTGGTTTAAATGCCAAGCAAATATACTACCATTTCTCTTTATAATGTTGCCACCGCAGCACCGTTTTAATGTAAACTAATGATGAGGTCAATTTTCCCAATACGAAAGTCTGAAAAGAATCACATAGTTAATATTCCAGGTTTAACAGCTTCACATGAATGGAAAGGGGATCAATGGCCCCTAATATCTCCTTTTTCTTCCCATAGAATTGCAGTGCTGGCCCACTGTTACTACCAAAATTGTATTGTTGTTGTATTTAAAATGAAAGAAGACATATAGAATTAGTGTATATCACCCCTCATGCTGTAGGCAATAAAGAATAATATATGATACTGGTTTTACTTTGGGCTAAAAATTTACATCTTTAAAAATGTCCCCTTTATTGGAGCTCCTTATAGATCTGCTACAGTCCCTGTCTGTGTTTCAAATGGGAGGTATGTGTATTCTAATGGTCCCTGCCAGAAGTACAGTAGGAAGGGGCTAGCTAATCCCAGCTCTGCAGCCACACAAGCAGAGACAGGTTGCAGTTCCCTATCAGGTCCACTTAGCTGCTGGTTGCTTCTTACCCTACAGCAAAGTGTGCTGAGTGCTAAATTAGGTTGAAAAAAGACATACGTCCATCAAGTTCAACCTTTATGCCTATATATAATCTGCCTTACCCCCATCTTTAGAAAAGTATAAGCAGGCTAATCTATATTGCATAAATAGGGGCATATTCATTTTCTTCTAGTTTTCTATGGGGTCATGAAGGTGCCAGAGAATTGTTCTATAAAGGTAAAGCAACTTAAACTTTTCAAGTATGCTAGAGAGATTAAATCTGACCATATATTTACATATCAACTCATTTGGCAAAGTCATCAACAAGTGAATCTTATCTCAATATGCTCAACTCAGTACAGTGATGGGGATACAGGCTGGGTAAATGATGGCATCAATGAGCCAATCACAGTCCAGTCATTTTTGATGTGCCTATTGGTTTGAATGGATCTTGCAGATAATAGCCCCTAAATTTGTGTGGCAATAAAATATGAGGAAAATATATGAATTTAAAAAAATCTTGACCTGTCGGAGAAACGATTTTTTGTTTAAATCAAACTTAATTTTCCTCTCAGCACTTTTTAAATTTGCCCCATAGAATAAGGTAGTACATTTTTAAATTAGGACCATTCCTTACACATCCATTTACAAACTAGATATATTAATGTCAAAATCGTAACAAGATGATTGTCCCATGATATGTTTTAGATCTAATTAAATTTCCACCCAAGCGAATTTCATCTGAATCCCCTACACAATTACAGTCACAGTTCAGCATATTCATGTGTCTATAAGAGGCTCCGTAACCCTACAGAGCTGTGTAACTGCACTAATTGCAGCCATGTTTGGCATCAGCCATAAATTATAAACCCAAGTAAGAGCAATATTTATATATCTGGGGAAAACATTCTTTGCCTGGATTAAGGAATCTTAACAAAAACAAATGCACTAAAACAACAACAATGACAATACTGGTAAGTAGAATATTGTTCCAAAAATTCCTTTGCCCAAAGGCCTTAGTTATAAATTGAAGTGTCCCAGGTCTATGATGAAATTTGCTGGTTTGTATTTTTTGCCCCCCATATTTATTTCCCCATAACTGAAAACATTTATAAAGGTGCAGAGCAAACATAACTACAATGTAGGTTTCATTTAATTTGGTTGCTTTTAGACAACATGTGCCTTTTTAAATAACAAATTTGTCCCCACTAAATCTACTAAAAGACCTTTCTATTTGTGTATAGCTCTTTCTGAAATGAAGGCAGACTGAGAGCGATAATCATTTATTCTCCACCACATCTGCAACAAGACAACACCATATATTTAAAGACCTTTTTGTGCAGAAATATTGCTTAGGTTGGATTTTAGTTTACTGTTGGGACCCTTGGGTTTTATACATCTTCTCAATACTTCCCTCCTTGAAATAACTGAATGTGATATTACAGGGCCTATTTATCATATTGTGTAAAACAACATCACAAAAAAGGTGGAAAAACCTGTGTAAAATTACTGACAAATTTATCCGGGTGTGTGTTTATTTGACTGAATTCTGGATTTGATGCTGTTATTTTACACCCCTTCGGGCTCCAAGGTCTCTTATGTCTCTCTTCTAAGCTCTACGTGTTAAAGTCTTCAAGCCTTTACTGATATGGTTTTTACTTGGAGCCCTATTTATTAAAATTTGGATTTGTGTAGTTTTAGAGGTTTTTACAACCTTGACTAAATTCACATTTTTAAAAAGCATGAATATTTTCCCCACTAAACTGTATAAAACAAGCAAAAAAAGGGAATACCTTGAATCATGAACATCGATTTAATATCAATAATAGCTCCCCCAAAAAAATTCTCTGGTGAGCCCAAGAAGTTCCACTTGGAGTCCCTCAAAACTGAGGCCTGGACACTTCCAAGTTGACAAAGTCCACTGTTCTATTATTGACCCTGACAGTAAAGCATTGGCTGTGTTCTTTGTATGTGAGGAACTGCTGAATACTGACCTATTTCAGACTGTCTCCTAATTCAGCGTTTTTCAACCGCTGAGATGTTGCCTGGTGTGCCGTAGGCAGGGCCGCACCAATGTACTAGGGGGGCACTGCTCTTGGCACCAATGTACTAGGGGGGCACTGCTGCTGGGCACCAATGTACTAGGGGGGCACTGCTCTTGGCACCAATGTACTAGGGGGGCACTGCTGCTGGGCACCAATGTACTAGGGGGGCACTGCCTTTGGCACCAATGTACTAGGGGGGCACTGCTGCTGGGCACCAATGTACTAGAGGGGCACTGCTCTTGGCACCAATGTACTAGGGGGGCACTGCTGCTGGGCACCAATGTACTAGGGGGGCACTGCTGCTGGGCACAGAGTTAAATTTTTTAACATTTTCTAATGGTGGTGTGCCTCGTGATTTTTTTCATGAAACAAGTGTGCCTTTGCCCAAAAAAGGTTGAAAAACACTGTCCTAATTGATGATTCTACATTTCTGCAGTATAGAAGTTATTTTTTTTTATTGTATTTGCTCAATATGAGGGTTGTGGTGCTGTGATATCCTTCCTCCAACAATACACGAGGGCCCATACCCAGATAGAAGAGTCGCTTGAGTTATTGATTTGTGTGGTGAACTGATAACACTTGGAACAGTTATACTTACAAGGTAACTATCACCTTACATGTATGTGATTACATTTACAGGCCACATTAGCTGCAATTAAATATGTAGTTGGAAATCTCAGTTCCGTGTTAAAATAGTTTTTTAGGGACTAACAAGTTCAAAAGTAGATATTACCTTTTGCTAATTAACATTTAATCATGCTGCTGATTCATGTCGCTATGTAATTACAACATCTCAGTGATTAGTGCTTCATAGGAAAATGCTTTACTTTTGAGATAACCACCATCATTTGTTTCAGCAGGAGATGGGCAGAAACAACCAGACCTTCTTTCAACAAATAGTCCTTTCAGGATTTCAAGTGCCTCAAAGCGTCAAAATTCCCTTTTTCCTCTTGCTGTTCATATCGTACAGTGTAGCACTATCCAGCAATGTCACAATTCTTACTTTGGTATCATCAAGCCCCAGCCTTCATCATCCAATGTTCTTCTTTCTCAGTCACCTTTCTCTGTCTGACATAATACTAACCACAAGTATTGTGCCCACTATGCTACATGGTATACTTAGAGGAGAATTATCTATGCCAATTCCTGCTTGCATCACACAGCTTCAGTTCCTTGGTATTGCATTAACCTCAGAATGTTTCATACTTGCCGTTATGTCCTACGACAGGTATTTGGCTATTTGCAACCCATTTCACTATATATCAGTCATGGACAGTAAGTTTCAGATTTGGCTCGTCGTTTGTTGCTGGGTTCTTAGTTTCTCGATTTCCTTTCTAACTGTGATTTTTGTTAGTAAATTAGAATTTTGTGGTTTCAATGTCAATAGTCATTTGTTCTGTGATGTTGCTCCACTCTTACAACTTTCCTGCTCAGACACATCTGCTGTGGAGCTAGAAAACCTTGTGGTGGCCATTCCTACGACTTTGTTTCCAGTGCTATTCATAACTGCTACTTATATTTGCATATTCGTTACTATTCTCAGGATCCCATCTATCACAGGGAGACAAAAAGCATTTTCCACGTGTAGCTCACATTTGTCTGTTGTAGCTATTTTCTTTGGGACACTCGTTGCACTTTATGTGGTTCCTTCCAATGGCCATTCTTTAACTGCAAATAAGGTTCTTTCTCTGCTCTACGCTGTAATCACTCCCTTGTTCAATCCCATGATCTACTGTCTGCGGAATAAGGAAATAAAAGCTGCATTGAAAAAATTAGTGCGGTGTGTTTGTAAGTAAGAGAAACACCTTCATGTAAAATAAATACACTGGTAAATGTGGCCTTCAAGTGACAACACAGCTGTAAATCCAGATGATGGATGGCCTTTTGAAGGTTAGACACCAGCTTTATTGTAGACCTTTTGTTTCTGCAGTGACATGGAGCAGCAGATGAGAATGTATCTTCTTCTCTTTACCTGAATAGAAAATGTAGGTGGAAAGAAGCAGACCATACGCCAGCTGTGACTTTGGCCTTACAGGAATCAAAGAGGGTATCAGGCTCCTGTTACTGCTACTCCCCTGCCTGTGTTTGATCCCATTTAATCAAACAGAGCAGCAAAATTATAAGGCAGGCAGTTGGGGCAGCTACATCCATGCTATTTTTGACCCACCTTAAAGACTCAAAGCTGATATGTCTAAAAATCCCTCTAATATTTCACACTGTACCACAATATTACTCTTTGAGGACAAAGAAGTTAAATTATCACAGTATAGTGTGTTAATTTTATCTACTAAAATGTAGATAAATATTTCTTTAGACCAGAATTTCATTGGGATATTTTACTCACGGGAAATTATAGTGTTTTGCTTCCCTTGCGGCAGGCAATGTTTTATTTGGTATTTTTACAAACAATATATGGAATTTATAGTTTACTGGTTAGCAGCTTGTAAACTGGGATCCTAGAGGGATGTAGCAGGTAGTGGGACATTAGGATATAAAGCAGCACTGGCCCCTGTAACCAGATACATGCCGGGGAGGAACTGTGCCGTAATCTGGTGAGTAATTCCTGCATCATTCGCTGTACTTATACTACAATGTTTTAACAAAGTTGTAATTGTGCCTAATTCATTTAGATAAATGTAGAGGATTTCATCTTGTTATATATTTGTGTGGTCTTATCTGTTCTAGGGACATAAAGTGTTTCATTTATCCATTAAATAAACCCAATAGGGCTGTTCTGCCCCCAATAAGGGGTAATTATATCTTAGTTGGGATCAAGTACAGGTACTGTTTTATTATTACAGAGAAAAGGGAATCATTTAACCATGAAATAAACCCAATAGGGCTGTTCTGCCCCCAATAAGGGGTAATTATATCTTAGTTGGGATCAAGTACAGGTACTGTTTTATTATTACAGAGAAAAGGGAATCAGTTTTATAATTCTTAATTATTTGATTAAAATGGAGTCTATGGGAGACAGGCTTTCTGGAATTCGTGGCCTTCTGGATAACGGGTTTCCGGATAAGGGATCCCATACCTGTACTGGTAAAAGAGTTTCCCACTGCATTTATAACAAAATTAGTTGTTCAGTAAAGTTTTGACAAGTATTGGATTAAGGATTTAGATAAACATGTGTCTCCCATCTCAGTCAATAGAAACATTAAGATGTTTTACCTTTCCCAGACTCAAATCAAGGCCAGTTATGCTCCATCACACCTTTCCCATTTAGCTTATATCTAAATGATTCTTTTATCGTACTGTTTTGCTTTTAGCCTGGTGGCCTTGCTATATTGAGTTGATACACTGTTTATATTATGCCTTTGTAATTAGATTTGACTACACACACTAGCAACTAGGAAATTATCACCCATGCGTTAAAATATTGCTTAAAATCGCTCATCACCAGATAAATAATGCCAAGAACATCGCTTCTTAATTCAGACAAGTGTCCTTTTAGTGAATCGATCGTTAACTTGCAAAAAATAAGAAGTAATAATTTGCTATAAATAGCACTTGTTTTTTTGACCTTTAGTGAATTGGCTCCATATTTCCTTATCATTATTACTAAGGTGTTCAACTCCTTACTGGGCAAAGTCCCATGTATCTACATGCATTTACATTTACATTTTGTGCCTATTGCTTTATCTGGTTGATCACACCCCTTGCACTCCAATATAGTGTTTAGCAAGGAGGTGTCTCAGGTGAAGGTCCACTGAGCCTGGGATCAGAAATAGCCCCAGTAAAGCATTATTGCCCTAGAGTTTCCCTAATATATAGGGAATATGAAGGCGTTAGCCATCCCCACTGTGGGGAAGTATAAAATTTGCCCTTTGGGAAGGAGATGTTTCCATTTGGCCCAGGGATAATCACTACTGCAGTTGTGTTCATACAAATTTCCCCCAGTCAGTTGCACATTAAACCCAATTCATTAAAGAAGCTTAAGTCAAAAAGCATCCTTCCTGCCTTCTCTTCCAAATTGAGCACAGTTGCACCTACTGACAAAGGGAAACCCTGGAGCACAGAAAGGCTAGGGTCTCAGACTGCTCAGAAATTTCAGTGTCGTTGGTAAAAAATACGTGGTCTTTACTAGCACATTGAGGTAATAGGTATTGTGGTGGAGAAGGACTTTCTGGCCATGGTGAACCCTATGATTGTGGAGTAAATGGAGTAGGACCCTGCTTTGGTGATAAGGCTTTAGCGAGATCTACAGATTTGAGAACTTCCATAGTTTCCTTCAGAGTAGTATAGGAAAAATTGTTTCTCATAATGTGTAAATATCAATTTCAGGGGGGAAACCCCAGTCATAACGTATCTCATGAGATTGCAAAATTGTTAAAGCAGGCTTAAAGTCCCATCCGGTGGGCCGATGTTAGAGGAGCCAAATCAATGAATAGTTGTACTGGGTGACCTTGAAATTTGAGAGGTTGAGACTCTCTAGAAGCTTTCATAATAGCCTGTTTGGTTCGATGACAATGCCATTTTAGAATAATGTCTTGTGGTTGGTCAGTTTCTGGAGGTTTTCCCAAAGATCTGTGGATCCGATCAATGTGTAGAAATTGAGAAGGTGAGTCTGGTACAAAAGTGGCAAGCCATCCTTGTATTCCTGTCTCCAAGTTTTTATATGATTCTGGAACTCCTCTTATTCTTATATTGTCTACGGGACCTATTCTCCAAGTCCTCTAATTTCAATTGGAGGTCCAGAACCTGTTGTTGAAGTTGAAACAGGTCTGTTTCCAGCTTGATACAACAGTTATTGTTTCCTCCATCCTGAATTTAAGCAAATCTGTACATCTTGGCAATTCTTTAATTGCAGTATATAAAACAGATGTAATTTGGGCAGTAGCTTTATGCATTTCTGCCCATAATACTACTTTAATTTTTTCAAATAAGTCACTGTCAGGATGATCTGGAATTGGAGTGTTGGTCTGAGTAAAGGTGGGATGCAGGAACTACATGTTCCAAATCTTCTGCATCAGAATTGTGTGGAGATTGTATATTTCAGCCAGTTTTTGCTATAAAAAAGCATTGATAGGTTTTGTAGATAGAGTTTGTCAAAGTTCAGCTTCTTTCTTTGCTCATCCCATAACTGCGAGTGTTGGCTATGACTTTAATTGCAAAATACAACATTTCTTATCTCCACTGTGTAACTATCAAGAGAGGATACAGGCCAATGAAAGTTATAACAGTGCCCAACCGGCCAAATAGTAGAATAACTCAGTCTATAAATTATGGAATATTGTGGTTCCACCTTGTGGTAACAGACAAGAGCTACAAGCCAATCCGAAATCCACTGATAATAGGTGCAAAGTGATATAGCATAGTAACTTCTCAAAGGGTTTTAGCAGATCTCAAATCCATTTGAACAGTTATGCTTTTACTTTTTAGGGGCATATTTATCAAAATGTGAATTTAAAGGTTAATACATAAAAACCTACCCACGTTCTATTCATTCCTATGGGATTTTTAGAAGTGTATTTATCAAATGGTGAGTTCTAACTTTCATCCATTGATAAATTGGCTTCTAAAAATCCCATAGGAATGAATAGAACGTGGGTGAGTTTTTATGTATTAACCTTTAAACTCACATTTTGATAAATATGCCCCTTAGATCTACCCCTTTAAATATTCTATGAAATATTCAAATGCCTCTTCTCATTTATGTAAATTGAAACTGTCTGAAAACGTCCCAAAACACATATTACATCATTTAAACAGCCTCCTGTTCTAGCAGTTTTAGCTTTTAAGTCTGGGACACACAGAGCATTTTGTCTGCCAGGCCCTGGGAAGCTAAAATGCCCCTTTACCTTTCCCCATAAAATGAAATGAAATCACCTTGACTGGTGATGAGCGAATCTGTCCCGTTTCGCTTCGCCATAAAATTTGCAAAACGGCAAAAAATTCGCAAAACATATTTGTCGCATAATTTTTTTTGTCGCCCGCGTCTTTTTTGTCATCCGCGTCTATTTCTTTTATCACCTGCACTTTTTTTGATGCGATCGCACCTGATTTGACGCACAACAAAAAAAAATTCTGTGCAAAGAATTTTTCCGCTGTAAATTTTTACAGAAGTTTTGCAAAACATTTTGTCCAATGGCGAAATGCGGAAATTCACTGCGAATCCATGCCTGGCGAAAAAAATTGCTCATCACTAACCCTGAGTGATAAACACAGAGCAGAGGCGGATCTCTGCTTGTCTCCTCTCCTTGTGCAGCAGCCATTGGGTTTCCAAGACAGTAGCAGCAGCCAAACCCCACATTATCGTGGCCATTAAGAAAAGTTCTATAAATTAGAAAAAATAGGATTTTTTCTGAAAAAAAAAAATGCGTGCTTTCATGAATGGGCCCCTTAATGTTATTTATCATATCATATCGATTTAGATATTTTTACCTATCATTTCCACAGTTCCATCACTGGACCTCCGTTCTCTGCTCTCTGCTCTCCTGGCCCTGACTCCCTATTAACAGGCATGTAAGGCAACTGACTTCTGCTACATTATTTCAGATTAGATCCAGGGAACAGAAATGGATAACAAACACTATTCTGATAGCATTTACAAATTACATTAAAACCATTCAAATGTTTAATAAATGTATGTACTGTATGTTAGTGCTTCTGTGCCAGTTTCTATTTCCTCTATTCCCTTTCTATTTCTAGTTGGGATCAGTTATTACATTAATATGCAGTCTGTTACATTTACTGCATATGGAAATAGCCTAAAACTGTTAAAGAAACCCTATTGCATGACAAAAAAATTCAACATGTGTACAAAAAACAAAATAATAATAACGAATATAACAATGAGTAAAAAATGTTCTCGAACAACATATCATTTTAGCAAATCATTGTTCCATGATATATTTTTAGGTCTAATTAAATTTGCATCAAGAGAATTTCTATTTGTAGCCCCTAAACAATTATGTGTGTAAGCTTTGAATGATATAAAAGCCTCACCAGGACTTCATACTTGCTTGCCCTTATTTATCTGTTGCTGTCTGTGTTAGTGCAACAAGTTCTGTAACCGTATCTGAATCATTTCTAATTCTCAGGTTTTTGCACCTTGAGGTAAATTCTGCATTTAATTCAGAAACTGCTGTAGTTTGATATTTAAAGTTGAGAGGTAAGTGGGGGTAAGGATCTCTTGCATTTTATACATCAGTGCTTTGGATTATTTTTTTTTTTGTATTTTTTTCAGTGCTAATGTGTGTGTCTCTTGTTAACTTATCTTCCCAAATAATAGTGTTTATTGCCCCAATAAATGCACTGTGTTGGCTTTTACATTACCAATAACATTTTCCGTACCATAAATGAGTTGGTTCCTTAGATGCTGATGTACATTATAGGAGATTTGCTATTTTGCAGGCTGATCATATATGCACAGAAAGCTGTTGGAACGACAATGCACAGAGATTTTATTAATGAGTTTATGGATAGTGATGAGCGAATCTGTCCCATTTCGCTTCACCATAAAATTTGTGACACAGCAGGAAGATTCGTGAAACGGGCAAAAAATTGCGAAATGCGTTTGTCGCCTGTTTGATGCAACAGCACCCAATTTGCCACCACTGCACCCTTTTTTGACACAAGCGTGCCCAATTTGACGCACAACGAAAATATTTTCCGCGCGGTGAAATTTTCCGTGGCGAGTTTTCACGGAAGTTTTGCAAAACAATTCACCAGTGCCGAAATGCATACATTCGCTGCGAATCCATACCTGGCGACAAAAATTCGCTCATCACTATTTATGGACAGTTATACAAATTGTGTTTCTGAGGTTTCCTAGCGTTTCTCTCTTTATCTCTTCTAATGAAATGAATGTTCCTAGTTGCTAAGGGAAAGATCAATAGTGACATGCTCTTTATGTGTGTGTAGCTATGAACAGAACATTCACATTTTGTACAGTTCTATGATGTGTGTAAATGTGCTTTAAACAATACTTCTGACATTTTTTTTTTTATGTATGTATAGTATGCCAATTTTAATGTAAAATCAGTTTCAACCAATTTTTTTATTTTTATTGGAATTAGACAGTATCTACAAATGAATATATAACTAAATAAATAAATAGGCTAATGTTGTACAAAGATGCCCCAGTAGTCCCCCATCTTCTTTTTTGCTGATTCCCTGCACATGCTCTGTGCTGCTGTCACTCACCTGAGCTTAGGGACCGACGCACAATATACTGTATGTATAGAATATAAATGCAAAAGTATAAGGCTGATTAGTAATTTATTTGGATTTACATAACATGGCAGCTCTGAAACCAGTGCAATTGCATCAGAATATAATAACCAGCCTTGTAGCATCTTTTTATATGACAGGCCAGTCTCACTTTCTGCTTGATAATTTGTGACGACCCCTAAGCTCAGCTTCCCAACAGCTCCCCAGAGCCCACTGAGCATGTGAGTGTTGGAAACAGTTCTAATGGAATCCAAGATGGGCAGCTTCTGTGACAACTGGAAACAGCTATACTAGTGATGAGCGAATCTGTCCCGTTTCGCTTCGCCATAAAATTCGCAAAACGGCAAAAAAATTCTCAAAACGGCGGAAAATTTGCAAAACACATTTTTCGCACAATTTTTTTGTCACCCGCAGCTATTTTTGTTGTCGGTCGCATCTATTTTTTGTTGACACGGCTATTTTTTTTTTGTCGCCCACGCTTTTTTTGATGTGATTGCACCTGATTTTGACACGACTGTGCCCATTTTGACGTGACTGCGCCTGATTTTGACACGACTGCACCCATTTTGACGCGACTGCGCCCAATTTGATGTGCGACAAAATGTGCAACAAATTTTTCCGTGGTGAATTTTCACAGAAGTTTCGCGGAACAATTCGCCAATGGCGAAATGTGGAAATTCTCTGCAAATCCATGCCTGCCGAAAAAATTCGCTCATCACTAAGCTATACCATTAATACTATAGAGATGCTGATCTCTGATGATGCTTAGCTCATCACTAAGCTATACCATGATTACAATAGAAATGCTGAAACTTTACACCAGTGCAGTCAGTTTAGTGTATAAAACATGGCATTTCTAGCCATATTCATTTTTAAGTTTAAATCTGTGGCTCCATGGTCATAAACACTAAGCTGCTTAAATTGATCCTTTCCCCAACCACTTGCGTCTGTGCTAATTGAGGTTTTCATTTTAGTTACCATCTTCATTTGTTCAACAATATGAAAAAAGTCGCATTTTTTGCAGTTTTTCCCTCATCCTTTTTCGCTCGTGCTTTTTCAAATCTGTATCTTTTGAGAAATGACTGACATTCTTGGAAATGTGTTTAGTTTTGGTTTTCAAAACCTCCAAAACCACGAAAATGACAATGTTGATAATTGGGCCGTTGTGTTCATGGCTACAGTGGGCAGGAAGAACTGATTATTGTGGTTTTAGTGTTTGTCGGCATTAGGAAAATTCACTACCAAGATTGTGTTTACTGGTTTAGCAGATTTATAACCAATTAATAACCAGTAGATATTATAAAGTCACCTGTAGCAAAGGTTTCTAAACATAAGGTAAAATTACAAGGATATTTTTTACAATTAACACCAAAGATTTTTGTAAATGATCTTGTGAATAAAACACCAGCTTCAAGTACTTAAGTTTTAAGAGTCCCATGATAGAGGTTTTTTTAGCATTTAATTGGGCAAAAATACAGGAATTGGAGGCAAATGGTACAATGTAATATCTTTTTTTTAAAAAAAACAACCCTATTTTATGTTTTTCAGGGCACTAGCAAAAATTGAAATACAATTCGTGAAAATGTAAAATCAGGGAAATGTAGTATGCATTGTATATTAGTGGGACCACAGAAAAAAATGTGGGAAAACTTAAAACCAAGGTATGTAAAATTGAGGTTTCACTGCATATATTGTGGTGCGAAGCAGCGTAGGGGGTTTTTCACAGTGAGGGCAGTGAGGTTGGGGAATGCCCTTCCTAGTGATGTTGTAATGGCAGATTCTGTTAATGCCTATAAGAGGGGCCTGGATGAGTTCTTGAACAAGTATTCTTGAGTGTATAGATAGGTCAGTATGGGTCTGTATGTGAGTGGATAGATAGGTCAGTATGGGTCTGTATGTGAGTGGATAGATAGGTCAGTATGGGTCTGTATGTGAGTGGATAGATAGGTCAGTATGGGTCTGTATGTGAGTGGATAGGTCAGTGTGGGTCTGTATGTGAGTGGATAGATAGGTCAGTGTGGGTCTGTATGTGAGTGTATGGATAGGTCAGTATGGGTCTGTATGTGAGTGGATAGATAGGTCAGTATGGGTCTGTATGTGAGTGGATAGATAGGTCAGTGTGGGTCTGTATGTGAGTGGATAGATAGGTCAGTATGGGTCTGTATGTGAGTGTATAGATAGGTCAGTATGAGTCTGTATGTGAGTGGATAGATAGGTCAGTGTGGGTCTGTATGTGAGTGGATAGATAGGTCAGTATGGGTCTGTATGTGAGTGGATAGATAGGTCAGTGTGGGTCTGTATGTGAGTGTATAGATAGGTCAGTATGGGTCTGTATGTGAGTGGATAGATAGGTCAGTATGGGTCTGTATGTGAGTGGATAGGTCAGTATGGGTCTGTATGTGAGTGGATGGATAGGTCAGTATGGGTCTGTATGTGAGTGTATAGATAGGTCAGTATGAGTCTGTATGTGAGTGGATAGATAGGTCAGTATGGGTCTGTATGTGAGTGGATGGATAGGTCAGTATGGGTCTGTATGTGAGTGTATAGATAGGTCAGTATGGGTCTGTATGTGAGTGGATGGATAGGTCAGTATGGGTCTGTATGTGAGTGTACAGATAGGTCAGTGTGGGTCTGTATGTGAGTGGATAGATAGGTCAGTGTGGGTCTGTATGTGAGTGGATGGATAGGTCAGTATGGGTCTGTATGTGAGTGGATAGATAGGTCAGTATGGGTCTGTATGTGAGTGGATGGATAGGTCAGTATGGGTCTGTATGTGAGTGTATAGATAGGTCAGTATGGGTCTGTATGTGAGTGGATGGATAGGTCAGTATGGGTCTGTATGTGAGTGTACAGATAGGTCAGTGTGGGTCTGTATGTGAGTGGATAGATAGGTCAGTATGGGTCTGTATGTGAGTGGATGGATAGGTCAGTATGGGTCTGTATGTGAGTGTACAGATAGGTCAGTGTGGGTCTGTATGTGAGTGGATAGATAGGTCAGTATGGGTCTGTATGTGAGTGTATAGATAGGTCAGTATGAGTCTGTATGTGAGTGGATAGATAGGTCAGTGTGGGTCTGTATGTGAGTGGATAGATAGGTCAGTATGGGTCTGTATGTGAGTGGATAGATAGGTCAGTGTGGGTCTGTATGTGAGTGTATAGATAGGTCAGTATGGGTCTGTATGTGAGTGGATAGATAGGTCAGTATGGGTCTGTATGTGAGTGGATAGATAGGTCAGTATGGGTCTGTATGTGAGTGGATGGATAGGTCAGTATGGGTCTGTATGTGAGTGGATAGATAGGTCAGTGTGGGTCTGTATGTGAGTGGATAGATAGGTCAGTGTGGGTCTGTATGTGAGTGGATAGATAGGTCAGTGTGGGTCTGTATGTGAGTGGATAGATAGGTCAGTGTGGGTCTGTATGTGAGTGTATAGATAGGTCAGTATGGGTCTGTATGTGAGTGGATAGATAGGTCAGTATGGGTCTGTATGTGAGTGTATAGATAGGTCAGTATGGGTCTGTATGTGAGTGGATAGATAGGTCAGTGTGGGACTGTATGTGAGTGGATAGATAGGTCAGTATGGGTCTGTATGTGAGTGTATAGATAGGTCAGTATGGGTCTGTATGTGAGTGGATAGATAGGTCAGTATGGGTCTGTATGTGAGTGTATAGATAGGTCAGTATGGGTCTGTATGTGAGTGGATAGATAGGTCAGTGTGGGTCTGTATGTGAGTGGATAGATAGGTCAGTATGGGTCTGTATGTGAGTGTATAGATAGGTCAGTGTGGGTCTGTATGTGAGTGGATAGATAGGTCAGTGTGGGTCTGTATGTGAGTGTATAGAAAGGTCAGTGTGGGTCTGTATGTGAGTGGATAGATAGGTCAGTGTGGGTCTGTATGTGAGTGTATAGAAAGGTCAGTGTGGGTCTGTATGTGAGTGGATAGATAGGTCAGTGTGGGTCTGTATGTGAGTGGATAGATAGGTCAGTATGGGTCGGTATGTGAGTGGATAGATAGGTCAGTATGTGCCTGTATGTGAGTGGATAGATAGGTTAGTATGGGTCGGTATGTGAGTGGATAGATAGGTCAGTATGGGTCTGTATGTGAGTGTATAGAAAGGTCAGTGTGGGTCTGTATGTGAGTGGATAGATAGGTCAGTGTGGGTCTGTATGTGAGTGGATAGATAGGTCAGTATGGGTCGGTATGTGAGTGGATAGATAGGTCAGTATGTGCCTGTATGTGAGTGGATAGATAGGTCAGTATGGGTCGGTATGTGAGTGGATAGATAGGTCAGTATGGGTCTGTATGTGAGTGGATAGATAGGTCAGTGTGGGTCTGTATGTGAGTGTATAGAAAGGTCAGTGTGGGTCTGTATGTGAGTGGATAGATAGGTCAGTGTGGGTCTGTATGTGAGTGGATAGATAGGTCAGTGTGGGTCTGTATGTGAGTGGATAGATAGGTCAGTGTGGGTCTGTATGTGAGTGGATAGATAGGTCAGTGTGGGTCTGTATGTGAGTGGATAGATAGGTCAGTGTGGGTCTGTATGTGAGTGGATAGATAGGTCAGTGTGGGTCTGTATGTGAGTGGATAGATAGGTCAGTATGGGTCTGTATGTGAGTGGATAGATAGGTCAGTATGGGTCTGTATGTGAGTGGATAGATAGGTCAGTATGGGTCTGTATGTGAGTGTATAGATAGGTCAGTATGGGTCTGTATGTGAGTGGATAGATAGGTCAGTATGGGTCTGTATGTGAGTGGATAGATAGGTCAGTATGGGTCTGTATGTGAGTGGATAGATAGGTCAGTATGGGTCTGTATGTGAGTGGATAGATAGGTCAGTATGGGTCTGTATGTGAGTGGATAGATAGGTCAGTATGGGTCTTGATGGTCATTTTTCAAACCCTATGTAACTATGATACTGCTAATTTATCTGTCATTCATGTTACAGAATTCAATAAAAGTAATATGTTTAGGCTGCAGACTGTCGCATATTGCGATATTTTTCATATACCAACACATTTGTTTCATTGACAGGTGATGGGGGGTAACAACCAGACTGACATTCAGCAAATACTACTTTCAGTGTTCCAAGTTCCTCACAGCTTTAAAATTCCCTTCTTCCTGTTGGTGCTTATATTGTACAGTGCAACACTAACTGCCAATATAACAATTGTTGGTCTGGTATCATCAAGCCCCAGCCTTCATCATCCAATGTTCTTCTTCCTCAGTCACCTTTCTTTGTCTGACATCATGCTAACCACTGAGATTGTGCCACTAATGCTGCACGGCATACTTAAGGGTGGAGTTACCACATGGACTTCTGCCTGTATAACCCAGCTTCTGTTTCATGGTATTGCAGTAACCTCAGAATGTCTGATTCTTACAGTTATGTCCTATGACAGGTACCTGGCTATTTGCAACCCATTTCATTATGTATCAATTATGTGCAGTAATCTTCAGCTTTCCCTTGTGAGTTTATGTTGGTTTGTAAGCTTCACAATGTCCCTTATTCCTGTAGTTTTAATTAGTAAAATGGAATTCTGTGGTTCACATACCATTAATCATTTTTTCTGTGACTTTGCCCCCCTCTTAGAACTTTCCTGCTCAGACACATCTCTTGTAGAACTGATAGATATGGTTCTGGCCATTCCTTTGTTTCTTTTTCCAGTCTTGTTCATTACCATAACATACATGTGCATATTCAATGCAATTCTCAAAATCCCAACCACAACAGGGAGACACAAAGCGTTCTCTACTTGTAGCTCCCACTTGACCACTGTTACCATCTTTTTTGGGATACTGGTTGCAGTTTATATAGTTCCGTCAAATGACAACTCAATGTCAAAAATCATTTCCCTGATCTACACTGTGGTGATCCCATTGTTCAACCCCTTAATATACAGTCTGCGGAACCAGGAGGTAAGGAGTGCACTTCAAAAATGTTTGCAGCGCATGGTCTCATATAGGGGTGTGAGGATGCGCAGGTTAGTGCTCCTCAGATTCTTCTGCTGATGTTACTGAGCCCCCTCAGTTCAGTGATATTATGCCTGAACTAGGCAGCTACATCCGGCTGTGCCATATTGCACAAAATCATTCAAAGGTCCACTGACACCATTGGATGTTGCCAATTAGTTATTGTCAACCTTCTGGTGGTAGGCTTTGCTATTTGTGATTTCTTGCTCTGTATCCTTTTATCCTTTTCCCATTACTTGGCCTGTACTTACTGACTTGCCTATTAGTTTTCTGCTGTTACAGACTGTAACGTAGAGAGGCCTGTAACCTGCCAGAACTAAACTCTTAGGTGTAAGAGAGGGAGAGCCCTGCCAACCCCGGTTTTCACTGAAGCCCTTTTAGGAACTTTCTGCGGTGGAGTTGACAGGGATCCTACACACGGCCAAGGTTATTCCACGGTAACTAAGGGATCAGGCAAAGGCAAGGTCAGAGTCGAGCAAAGGGTGGCAGACAACGAAGATTCATAAGTCAGGGACAGGCAAAAGTAAAAAACCATCAGGAATCAATACAATAAAGGCTTTAGCAAGGTCAGACTACACTAAACCAGCTTGGGCACCAAAAACAAGGAAAGAAACACTATTTAAATTCATATTCAAAAGTGATGTCAGCACATCGGTTAAAGTCACAACGCAGCTCCGGTGTCACTGTGCATCCGCGTGTTGTGAGAGATTGTGCGTCTGTGCAGAGGAGCCCAGGGAGCGGCCTGCCTATTACCTGTAATATATTGCCTAGACATTTGTACCAAGACTTGTCCCTGCCTTGTCTACCAGTAAGCCATCTTGACCCAGCGTGTCACTGGACTTATCGTTGGCATTGCATTGTTACTTGACTGTGCTTTACAACAACTGCCTTCTTCAAGTACCAATTCTGTCTGTATGTAAGTGTATTCCTGTTTGGTTCTCACCTTCCTGCCTGCCTTTTTCTTTGCTCAGTCTCTTCCTAGGTCCCTATTCCAAACACTATGACCACTGATCTCTGAGTCACTGCTGTGGCCTTTGGTCAAGATAGGACATTGTCTAATAATGCAGGATAAATTCATGTCAAATAAAATTACAGAAGTAATAGCAGATCACACCCTGCTCCTCAGGACCTTTCTGGGCCTTTCTGCAAGTTCCACTTTAATCTCAGACTCTCTGTCTCTTCATTCTATATGATGCAATCTACTCAGGAACTGCTATTCTGGTTCATCTTACATTTAGTTATACCTTATTTTTAGGGAGAAAGAATGATTCAGTCTGTTTAGTTCATAAAACCCCCAAAATACACATACTGCCTTAATGATGATGATATAATCTTCTTTCTCCTGTTGCCCAGCCAGGGCATTCGCAGTACGGTATAAAGGCCATTTTTTGTTTGATTTTTAGCTTAGAGTTTGACTTTTAGCTCTACTGGAAGGAAAATTCAGGAAGAAAATAGCAATGTGGGGCTTGCTCAGAAGTACTTTCACTGGGCCTTTACTATGTGGATGGAATAAAGGGGAGGGGTAGTAAAACTACAACTCACTGTTGTGCTAAATAAAAATAAAGGATGCCAGAATGTTCTTTGCATCAAACAAACAGAACAGACTTTATTGCCCAAGACAATATTGAATATACTCATGAGCAATGAGGCAATGCAGCAATAAATGATCAATAAAGGTCAGTATGGGGAGATAGTTTGGGGAAGTTTAAGGTTCATCCCCAGGGTTGCCTCAGGTTTTTCAGATCCCCTACGCCAGAAATGGATCACGGAAAAGACTGTGCCTGAATCCCTCTTCAGTACATCAGACTCTTCACTTAGACAAGCAAAGCCTAGGGGAGAGCTACCTTCTATCTAGCCGCCTATCTCTCCTAGCTGGAGCACAAGATGCTCTTACTAGCTAAATCTGTCTGTCTCACTCTCCTAAAAAGTGCTGTAACACAAAGTAACCTGTAACTGACTAAACCCTTGTTCACAGGCTCCCTGTTTCCCACACTCATTAGAAGCATTGTTCCTATAGGGTAAAATACTTAATGGGCCTTGTTAATCCCAGGCTCCCTGGAAATCCCCCTGATTTAA